>NC_143486.1:33357439-33487354 GCF_027475165.1 Benincasa hispida | reverse complement strand
TGCTTTATCTGTTTTTGGTTTTATTGCTTGTTGTTTTGTCTGGTTCAATAATACTGCTTATCCGAGTGAGTTTTACGGGCCGACTGGACCAGAAGCTTCTCAAGCTCAAGCATTTACTTTTCTAGTTAGAGACCAACGTCTTGGAGCTAACGTTGGATCCGCTCAAGGACCTACTGGTTTAGGTAAATATCTAATGCGTTCTCCGACCGGAGAAGTCATTTTTGGGGGAGAGACTATGCGTTTTTGGGATCTGCGTGCTCCTTGGTTAGAAGATAATCAAATCATCTCAATAGAAGATCATAATTACCTCAAAAGTTAAAAAATATATATATACAAAATACAAAATACAAAATATTTAGTTTACATATTCTTTAATACATGTTTAATTTATTTATTCTTTTATAATACATTTTATAATTCATTAAAATAACTATTATTTTTCTTCATGCAACTTCCAAAAAAATGTTTTTTCATGACTTATGTAAAAAATAAAACCCTCATGTTGTATTATTAAAATTTTAAAATTAAGTTCTCTTTTTATCTTTAAGCAATATGTGCAACGCATATAGTATCAAATTAGTGGGAGAAAAATGAGAATATCTATATGAAAAAGAATGATATCTATATAGTTTATTTTAAAATAGATTTTTATTGAACTTAAGAAAACTTCAAATAAATTTGATCACTATACTAACAGAATGCGCATTTTTTTTTCTGATAAAGTTAAGAGGATTAATACAACTTTGAAAAGTTGAAGGATATTCTTTTAAACAAGTATTAATGGTTTGTAATCATATAGTAAATAAGGGTATTTAGAATTTTTTGAAGTTAAGAGTATTTTTTTCAAAAAGCTTTTGAAAATTGAAAGGAATTTTTGGAACAAAATACTCAATAGTTTTGCGACTGCACCAATCTATTATTGAGCCCCTGATGCACCCAGTAAAAAATTGTTGCGTGTGGTAATAAATTTTTTTAAAAAAATATTTACTTTTTTTTATGGATAAAGAAAGAGGGAGTAAGATTGCACCTAAATATTGCTCATATTTTTTCTTTCACATGTAAGTATGAAACCCACTCGCAACTGCAACCTTTAAATTTTTTAGTCCACAGCTAACCTTACATCTATAGTGCAATCTTGGAGTAACACCAAAGAAGATTACGAAACATCACACACAAATAATCAAACAAGAACACTGAAGAAGAAGAGGTACATACCTGAGGGCTGGGGGAGGATTTCAATGAACCCATATTTTTCTTTTTTCAACGCTTAACACGACCTTCTATCCACGCTTATATATAATCCATGGGAAAAAAGTTTTCCTTGTTTTTCATTCCATACTGAGAGAAGAATATTTTTATTTATTTATTTTCTTTTTTAAAAAAAAAATGAAAACCTCTAGGAAGGTTTAATTAATGATGCCCGGAAAAAGAAAATAATAATAAAGCTTGCCTTGTCTTTTTGACCGCCAAAACCCCTCTACCACGCTGATTATCGATGCTTAGAAAAATAAGTTTTCTTAAAGTAAATAAATCAAACCCTTCATGATTCTTGAGAAAAATTTCTTTTCCAAAGCAAAATAAACCAAACCCTCCAACCAAGCAACGGCCTCATGTGCTCAAGCTCATCTTTATTTGAAAGATTTATAAAATTGATCTATTTCAAACGTACTATTTTACAAATGTCCTTGTTCGATGAGATTTTCGGAGAAATTTAATTTGTACAATTTGAATACTTTGTATTTGTTTTAATTTTAGTGTAGTGAGTACAATCTCTAATACATAATCCTTTGATCCTTTTTCTCAAAAATTAAACTTTAATCATATTGGCCTTTAAACTTATTGATCTTCTTGGAAGATCGTACTTTAGACTTGTTGACCTTATTGATTAGTTTAGATCAGCCTTTGGCTTGTTTATCGATTTGGATCGGCTTCTAGCTTATTGATCGTCTTGGATCGACCTTTGGAGCTTCAATCTTCTAGTCTTTAAGCTTGAGATTGAGAGCTTCAGTATTCAGTCTTCAAAATTTGGGAGCTTCATGGCTTCAGTCTTCAGAGCTTGAGAGAATTTATATTCTTTAGATCTTCAAAGCTTGAAAGAAGTTATATTCTTCAAGTCTTTGGAGCTTCAGTCTTTGGAACTTCAGATCTTCAGAAGCTTTGACCTTCAGTTCTTCCAACTACAGGATGTTGTAAACTTGAGATCAACTAGAGCTTCAATCTTCTGGAATTCAAGTTTTAGTCTTCTAAATCTTCCATCTTCAAAAGGTTGTAATCTTGAGATTGATCAGAGCTTCAAAGTCATAAAATCTTCAGAGCTTCAATTTCTAGGTCATTAGAGTTTCAGCCCTTTGTTTTCAATGCTTCCAAACCTCCCCAAATGAAGAAATAAGGCCTCTGTTTATAGAGGTTTTCCCATGAGCTTTCTATGGGCTTTGGCCTAGACTAAAGATGGGCTTGACCCAGTCTTTTCTTTGGTCCAAATTTCTACCAAGGCCTTGAACAGTGTTGGAACTTGGACTCGAGCGATTTTAATTGTTCAGTTTGATCCAATTTGTAACTTCTACAATATACTTGAACTTTCAATGTGATGAAGTGGTAAAATTTAATTGGTCGAAATTTCTCATTCAACAGTCCTGAACTTTACTTATATTGTATAACTAGATTGTATTTAGTGCAAAATTATTCTTACAAATATTTGTTTTCATTTGTGTTTCGTTTCTTATGTATATGTACTAAATTTATTTCAAATATGTACAATGTTATTCTATATATATATATATATATGAAGTTTATTCCAAATATATTTAGAACTGGTGCAAATTTATGGTAGTTATATAATATATAGTGCATATTTTAATTTTAGTCTCGTTTTTATTAAGATTTATATTCAACATACTTTGTCATACATACGAACATATATATTTGAAATTGAGATATATATTTCACATACTTATCATACATAGATGACATCTTTAGATTATTTGAAATAAACGCATATAGATTTGAAATTGAAAACTAAATGTACAAATAAATCCGTATATATTATGCAGTATGTACAATTTAAAAATAGCAGCTTCAACAAACTTCGAACGGACCTCGTGCACACAACGCTAGAACATGGCTCTCAGATCTACTTCAATGGCGCTGGAGTGAAGTTCACCAAAATGCAATGATGATGTCGATCAAAAAACGTTGTTGTACTAGCCAAAAATGCAACGGTGAATGCGTTCATCGTTGCTCCAAGTCGCCGACGAAGAGAAACCAGAAGGAAAGGGATAGCGTGGGTTGTTGCCATAGGAAGTGAGATGCGTGGGTCATCGTCTGCTATTGAGGTTGCGCGTAAGCGATGCTGGATGCTGCTCGTGGTCGTACAGTGTTTGGCATCATTGACATCGATTTAGATCAAATTGCAACCACAATTTTCTCTCTCAGAAAACTTGATCTTTTATGTTTGATTATGTTTTTCAGGTTAATATTTAGTGCACATGATAATCCATAAGATGGAGGTAGATGTCCTTGCAACAATGAGAGCACAATATCCATCAATATTCAATATCCTTATGTGATACAATGTTCCTATTTCTCCATTTCATTAAAATTCTCTACATTTTGTATTTATTATGGCGAGAATCTTTTTTTTAAAAAAAAAAAAAAGAAAAAAAGAAAAAAGATTGCCCATCTAATATATATATAGCTTCTCATTTTTATAGTGCTTATTGTAAAGGACATCATTTGTTTCAAAATTGTACTTGTAACCTTGATTCTATATGGCCACAAGGTAGTCAACCCTTGTTTAATCCTTATCAGTATGCCTAGGTATGTGTTGGTTGGTTTTAAATTGGGTTTTAAGTACAAGTATGTTTAAGTTTAACTTGGTTTGTTTAAGTAAATGTATATATAAGTTTAAGTAAATGTAGACATGTGTTGGTTTGTTTCAATTCTTATGAGTTGGTTGGGTTTTAAGTTGGGTTTTAAGTTCTATTTTAAGTTTGAGATTGAAATATGTAGTTATGAGTTCGTTGGGTTTAAATTGGGTTTTAAGTTCTATATTAGGTTTGAAGTTAAAATGAATTTTATTTGTTCATGTTCTTATTTGGTTTTAACTTCTATATTGAGTTTGAGATTGAAATATACAAGTTTGAGTTGGTTTGTTTCAATTTATTAATGTTATTAATTGAGTTTTAAATTCTATATTCATTTTGAGATTGATATATGGTATATTGAGCATTAAACTTATTTGAATTTGTATTTTGTAGGTACCTCGAGGTTTATATTGAAGATGCATCTCCCGACAAGCGTCTTTAGGTTGTAGATGTTAATGTTATTTTCGATTTAGGAATTGTGGATTAAGCATGTAGATGCACCTCCCGATAGGACCCGACGCTATCATGTAATGTTATTTTGGATTAAGGAATGTGGATGTATTGTTTAAATTTACGAATGGTAATAGTAACTCTTTAAATTCAAACATGTTTTCTCTATATTATTTTACTATTGTAGAAATTACTTGATTTTGGCAATTTTTATATTAGTTTGAATGATATTAGTAAGATTCAAACAGGTATGACATTTGAACAAAAAAAATGTAATAAAAATAAAAAATAAAAAAAGTTAATTCTGACGGTTAAATATATAATCCCAACAATACAAGGGGTCGGGAAAAACCATAATTTAATGTGTCTTTCTATCTTTTCCTGGCACTAATAAACAAACCCCCAACGGTCCACGGGGTTGGAAAAAGTCACTAAATCCCGACGACAAAAACACACCATCGCATAAGTCACTTATCCGGTCAGTCCTAATTTATGAAGGTCGTCGGGATAAAAAAAAATTTCACTCGATGATGAGAAGACACCGTCGGGATAATTGAATATCTCCCGACGGTGACACTAATTTTTCACTATCGGGATATAGTTATTTATCCCAGTGGTATCTTCTCACTGTCGGGCGAAATTTTATACCCCGACAGTCTTTATAAATTACGACTATTGGGGTTTACAATTTATCCCGATGATGTTGTTTAGGTTCAGCATAAAAGCCCCATTCTCCATCCATGGAGATAATTTTTTTCCTACAACACGACTGTTATACCATCGAGGAAGGTTATGTTGATGAGGCTTTGCCCACGATCCGGCCGACGATTATTTGACCGTAGGAAAAAGTTTGGCCGATGTTGTTTTCGACTAATCCCAACGGTTTGCAGTGTCGGAAAAGATCCAAATTATTGTAGTGGAAGAGATGGAGTAGTTAATGATTATAGAATTACCAATCTAGAATATAAACATCAAACAACTTTTATGGGAATATATAGGAAAAAAAATAGGTCAAACGGTTGGAGCAATTAGATGTAGATTGTCAATTAATTTCAAAAAACTTGTTCTCACTACCACTAGTATCGTTGGTTATGATATTCCCCTTTACAAGTATACTCACGTCTTTCTCTATCTTAATCAAGTCATCTAAGAGTGAAAGATAATGGAATATGCATACCTTTCATCCCCAACAAACCTAAAATCTCATATACTATCAGATTTCACATCTAAATTTCAAATTTATGAATTATGAAAGATGGATTTTTGACAACCCCATTTGTAAAGTTGGAGTTCATCATGCTATCAATTTCCTCTGTTCTCTGTACCTCGACACCAACCTCGCAAAGCTTAGTTGTAGTTGGGGATCGGTAAGGATACAACCCTTCTTTTCATTGTCATTAAAATTAGTATATCAATCTCTGGCTCAGGTGAGGGGACGTATTAGAATCTTAATAAATCCACCAAGTACTTTTATATTGGTCGTCTTTTCAAAAGGAACCATATATCCAGTCGTGATCGGTATAAACAACTCTGTCATCCATTCCATAAAGTAGATAGCTGGATTTTGTTCATTGTTATATGAAATTAATGATAGCTCAAATAATTATTGAAGAACAAAGAAAGGAAGTTGACTCTCAAACTTAGTTAGGTCTAGGGGTGTACATAGTCCGGTTGGACCGGATTGAAAGATTTTTGTGGACCAACCCAAAAATTCGGGTTGGCTAATAATAGTTCTTTTTTAGAGGGTCAACCCAACCCAATCCAAACCCAAAATTTCTGGGTTGGGCCGGGTTGGGTCACCGGTTTTTTTTTTTTTTTAATTTGACTGTTTTTTTTTAACTTTTGTTTATTTATATATATATATATATATATATATTTGGGAAATGGGGTAACCCCAGACCCAACCCGAATTTAATGTTTTTTTAACATTTTTAACCCTTGGGTAGTTCGAGTTGGTCGGGTTATCGGGTTTTTTGAACACCCCTAGTTAGGTCACAATGTACATCGTCCATTACACCTATGAGGAAGACACTATCTATCCATTCTTTATGATCACCTTCACTCTAAAGACTCTCCATGTAGTTTGTTGAGTTCATGAACTCCAATATAAAACAACCATCTAAGAGCATCGTCTTCACAAACTCTTGTTTGTCCATGTCTATGGGATGTTCATAGCAACTACGAGCTTTTTCCTCCCATGAAGTAAGTGAAACTCCTAATGGCCTCCTCAACTCTCATGTTTACACGAGAAAGATAGGTTTTGAGAGCCCAGAATTTATATTGTTCCGCGGCCATAAAAAAAAAATCTCAAGGCATCAAACAATCTAAAATCCAAGCACAACAAAATCTTCAATCTTAAAACCCCAATTTGAATTCCATCAAAGGCCAACAAATTTGAGAACCTACAAAAGAAAATTCTCTAAATTTAGGAAGTAACGATATGGGTCGATTTGTTAAGTATTAAAAAGAAAATCTAATAACCCACATTAGATTAGCATTATAGAAATTGGAGGTATATACCCTACAACAAATATTACATTGAATAGCATCTTAGAATGTCTTTTATTAGAAAAGGCTATAAAATGAATTAAGAAAAAAAGCTGGATTCAGGAAAAGTGAAAAGAAAAAAAAGGCGGATGATCATGTGAAAAAAAGAAAAAAAAATTAGCGCTTTTCACAGACTATTTCTTTTTACCATAGACATTCAATTCATCTTCTCAATTCTCTTTTTCAAACTTCTTCACCCATCTTCCATTCTTCTTCGATTTGCGACTCCATCTTCTACTTCTCCTTCGATTTGCAACTCAACCTTCGACTTCTCCTTCACTTTGCAACTCCATCTCTGACTTCTCCTTCGATTTACAGCTCCATCTTCGACTTCTCCTTCAATTTTTTCTCTATCTTCAACTTCTCCCTTGATTTGTTGCTCCATCTTTGACTTCTCCTTCGATTTTGGGCTTCTTCTTCAATTTACAACTCCATCTCCGACTTCTCCTTTGATTTGCAACTCCGTCTCCGACTTCTCCTTCATCTTCGACTTAGAGATTCAGCGTATGCAGACATTTACAAAGACTCAAGTTTAACTCAAGAGGATCAAGCACTGGAAGAAATCGGGTTCCGATGGTAAGAAAAATCTCCCTATCTTTTCTATGTTGCCTTTTTTAATTAGGGGTTCAGGGTTACTCTATAAATTTTAGAATTTTTCCATCCATTAGAGTTTTAACCGAAAAGGATTTCAGCAATAGTGACTTATAAAGCTGGAAGAGAGAAAATAAACATTAGTTGAAACTCGTGCAAAGCTTGTGTGGTTCATTCTTGGGAAAGCGGTGAGACGAAAAGTGTAGAGAACTCGATTGTTGTGGTTCGGTGTTGGATTTGCAACCACAGTTGCTTCCATTTCGCAATTTGCCTTGCAAGATCTATTGGCCCATGCATGTGCTCTTTCATCTGATATGGAGCGAAATTTTGATGCCCTGGAAGCTAGAATCTCGAGTCTCAAGTCAGTTCGAAACTGGAATTCGATTCTATCTGCTAAGGCCAATGACTGAATGACTGATTCGAGCTCATTGTTTAGGTTAGCACACAGGAGGGAAGCAGTCTCATGAGGTGTCTTGTAGATGGAATTTTGTACCAACAATTACGCAGGATAAAACCCTATGTAAAAGGTATAACTCCTATTATTTTTTCCCTAAATAAAAATGGAGTATTTTGTATAAAAAGTGAGCTTTTATTTTTTACACAATTATCCTACTTGATCACTTGATAGGCGAGGCCTTGCAAGCCTTTCATTGTTGAGTTGAATTGGAAAAAGAAAAATAAACATCACAAGTTTTCAAGGAAATTTATTGGTGCAGAATCAATGGTTCAATACTTTGTATACTTCTTGATATATACCATTACAAATGACTTAGGAAAAAATATCTATGGAAAGATCTTGGACAATGAGAATACATAAGGTATACAAATTAATTAAATATAAAGAAAGGAAAGTGGGACTAATGAGAAAATAATGGATAATTCTCTCCAACGGAAAATTTCATATCCGATGTTTTGCTCCATTACTTATTGATAAGGGATATAATTGGGGAATGATCGATTAGTTTGCTGATTTATCTCTAGCTAATTGATTCCCCAATATTTGGTGAGCTTGGATTTTACTCGAATATATATGTTGTGATTTGACTTTGCATCAAGTATAAATATAACTGTAGTTTCATTCTTCACCCATGAGATGGCTTGTTGTTAACATCGTCTTTTCGTACTTCTTTAATACGTTTGGTTTAGCATGTGAAGGATTAAAGTTACACTTGGTAGGTATTATTTAATTTAGATAAAAGAGTTGCATTACTTGTTGCATTTAGTAATTAATTTGAACTATATAAATCCACCTTTGGAGTTTAGACTTCTTTGCAATTAATGGTTTCACAGTGATTTCTCTTCTCAAAGTTACCAAAGGTGACTTGGAATTACTTCTCTCAGTCTCTGTGGAAGATTTTTTATTGTTTCTTGTTCTTTTGAACTCTGTGTGATAGGTCTTTCAGACTTGAATGCTTTTGTGAAGGTTCTTCTAATTTCTTTAGCTATAGTCTCTTTTGTTTCATTATTTCTTACATGATTTTGGAGATCGATGAATAATCGGTGACCTCTTTGGTTTGTAATATTCTCACTTGAACAACAATTAAAAGAGGTATGATAAATGTTTCTTGTTGATGTCTTTCAAGAAATTTTATTTAGCTTTGTTTGTCGAGATAAGGAGGTCACAAGTTCTTGAAATGATCCCATTGGTTTATTGGACTCTTAAACTATAGAACAAATATTTCTTTATGCTTACTTTGGACAAAAACTTTGTCATGACCGTGGGGGGGTAGGTTATTGATATTTAATGTGGACGATATGATCTCTCTTTTCTTTTAATTTTTTGCTTGGTTTAATTTTAGACTTAAAGTGAGCATCAGGAAGTTTTCATTCTATGGTTTCTCTTGAAATGTTTAATGTAAGTGAGATTTTAAGTCAGTTCATCCGGTAGATTAGTCATGCATATGAGATAGTGTAATAAGTTAGGAGATTATAGGTAGCTTGTAAATGTTTCTCTATTTGTCCTCTCCATCGTTCTCCTTCATTCATTTATGGTTTACGCATCTTTAAAGAGAAATCCTAGTGATGATCATCTATCATTTGGGCATCATCTTCTCCATCATTCACCAACTGGGTAAAATTTTTTCTTTACTTCTTATTGTTCTCGTAATTTTTTTCTTCTATTTTCGTCAATCTACCCTTCAGCTTCTACCCCTTTTCTCCATTTAGGGTTTTATTTTGTTAAAAACTTTTTCCATCATTTACCCTTTTTCTTTCTCTCTCCATCAGTTCCTCTCTCTCTCTCTTTATTGTTGGTATGCTAATGGAGAATAGATCCTAAACAATTTTCGATGAGCGAAATAGATCTTAAAGATTTAGTGAACTCTAACCTTATTTTGAGAGGTTAATGAATTTATATGTTGCATATTTCCCCCTTCCGCAGTAGGGCATCCTGCAACTGAAGATGAAATATCACATGGCTTCAAAAACTATGGGTTAATGCTAGTTTTTCTCTAGCTTCTGAGGCTAATTTATTTCCTTAGTTCACAAAATTATTGGAAGAATAAAAACTCATCAAAATTTCATATTGGGTGCTTGAAGCTTGAAAAATGTTGCAGAGTACAAGTAATTAGATGTTTTCTTGTGATGCAATATATTTTTTCTTTCCAATTACTGAAGTCACTTCCTTGAAATAGTTTTAATTGAAGTTATAATAAATAAAAATTAGCTTAAAAATTATGCCTGTTGGACTGTGTAGAAACATTCAAACTCTAATGGAAAAATAGAAAATGAAGTTACGAACTGAGGTCTAAATTTGAAGCATATTGATGGTTGTTCCTTAGTTTTAAAGGATCAAGAGAACTATTGTTTCAATTTAGAACTTGCTTTAATTTTTGTCTTCAATTTGGCAATGAATTCAAAAAATTAATTTGATAGATATGTGGCTACCGCTATCTTTATATGTATTTTCTTTTACTTTCCTGTGCATGTCTTATGCTAGTTACATATATATTTCGTATCAAATAGTTATAATCAACTTGCGATGGACATAGAGAAGAGAACATTTGGATACTTGTTACGTATGTTCTTTGCATCTTGATTAATTTTGCTTATGTTCTTTGCATATTTACATCTTCAACATTGGATATTTCTTACTTTGAATGCATCTTCATTAATTTTATTATGTTCTTTGGCTACAATGAGGTTGGTGTTTTCGTTGATTTGTTTAGATTAACTGACAAGTTTTGTTTCATGTTTGTATTAATGGTTCATTAATCTTATTATGTTCTTTGGCTTCATTAGATTAAATAATAAGCTTTGTATCATTAATCTTATTATGTTCTTTGGCTTCATTTGAAAATCCTTACTCCAGGAACTACAAAATCCAGGTGTATGCTAGTTATAATAGTTATTGCCATATTTTATCTCATTTTCTCTTCAATGTCACAATCTCTCTTCAATGTCAAGTTTTTTTATGGTACCGCTTGTTTATTAGATGATGACAATTGATAATCTAGAAGGACTACAAAGTGTTTGGGAAAGTTGGTGAAAACAAAATCCAATCAACGGCAGATTCTTGATAGCCCTATCCCTATCAAAATAACAAAACATGAGAACATTTTGAAAGCATGTTTAGTCAAAAGATATGGATGATTAGTAAGTTCCAAGATTACTTAAACACCTACTATTGCCTAAGCTATGCATTTTGTTTCCTTTAGTGCAACTTTAATTATTACAATCGATACCCTATGTTAAACCTTCTAGATAGTTCTTAGATAGCTCTTAGAGTTAAGTTATAGTTTTCCAAGAAAATTTCTTTTGAGTTTCAGCATAATGTTTGTGGTAGGTCAAGAGAATATGTGTATCTTTATAGTTCTTTTGACACACAAGGTGGAGTTTCTTCTTAAAGTTGAAAACTTCTCTTACTTCTCTAAACAAAAGGATAATAGAAGATACAAAAAAGAAGGGCATGGTTGAATTAATAAAGGTTGTCTTTGTCGACGCCAAACTCACTGTCAGTCTCTCTCTCTCTCTGACACTTTCCATTTCCCTTCTACTTCTCAATTGTTGCACTTCTTTCTTCTTTTAACATAACAATCGTTTAAGCTACCAATCAATGATTTTTTTTTTTTTTTTTTTTTTTTACATTTAAATGAAATTGCTTGGGTTCCATGATTTGAGATTTCAGAACTAAAAGCTCTCTAGATAATACGGTGGATTTTTATGTTTTTTTTTTTTTTTTGATGTTATCAGATTCTTTTTTTTTTCTTCTTCTTAATTTTTATATTGCTCATTTGGCATTCAGACTCATTTGTTCTTATAAAGTCAGGAAGAATATTTTAATGGCACTCTGTATCGGAATGACATGTAGATCTTTGAGGTAAGTTCAGGTCAAGATTTTTTGGGTCAGTTTGCATTTGTCCTTGTTGGTTCTATGGTTTCTTCAAAATTCTAGCATTTGTTGTCTGGTTTGGTTGAGGTGTAGAAGACATTTTTTTTATGGAGAATCAAATCTTTGGTCATCTGTAGGTTTATATGAGAATTTTCTAATAGGTTTTGGAGAGCTTTGAAACCTCAACCAAGGGCCATATTGTGCTGGAAACCAAGTTTCAGGTTAGTTAAAATTTCCTGTGTCTATTTGAGTTTTTCACTTCTTTGTCACTTTGATTATAGGGGAGAAGATGAATTTGTCAATGGTTCTAAAGATCTTAAAGGTGGAGAAGTATGGTGGAGATCTTGAAGGTTCTTCAAGGTTTCGATGTTCACCACTTTCAAGGGGGAAGATGGATCTTTAAATGGTTTTAAATATCACTTCGAACAGAAAGGGAAGAATGTTTTTGCATTGATACTTCGTTGATGTTACCTCACGAAGGAGGATCTTGGAGGGATCTTGAACACTCTATTATTAGCTCACGAAGGAGGATCTTGGAGGGATCTTGAACACTCTATTATTAGCTATGTGTTTATTTATTTATTTTTTTTAATAGGTGTCCATCAAAATGTACAAATCAACTTTCAAAAGAAATATATATTGGGAGATCAAAGAGAATCTTAAGAATTAACACAGAGAAGACCTGCAAAATATTTTATTTACTTGTAAAAATAAACATGAAAGATACATTAATTTATTTTGTATCATTTGTATACTTTGTTCTAGGAAATGATTATATTGTTTTTTTTTATATAATTTTAATAGATTTATAAAACTTCAATTATGAATGAAAGTTGTGGTATTTAATGTGTTAAGAAGTATTTAGTATGTGGCTTGAGTCATAGGTTTATTTTTTTACACAAATATGAAGAATTATATACAAATTATTTTCATTATTCTTGTTGAGAAAAAAAAACTGTACCTTTTATAGCCATGAGCAAAGCTATAACAAAATTTATATAGTAAAAAACATGCTATCAAAAGATTATTCTAGTAAGTATAGCCATTAGAAAAGTCTAAATAACCTTACTATAGCATAAGATTAAAGCTATTATAGCGTTAAAAAAGTGCTATTATAAATTAAAGATAGCATATTATTTTAGCTATATAAACATAGTATAGCTTTAATAAAAGACACTATAAAATGTTTTTATAGCAAAGTAAATAAGCGATACCTTCGTACTTTATTATAGCATTCAATATAGCTCAACAAAAACACTACAAAAAATCCTAGACTTTTAATACCATGGGCTATCAAGACCTTTGAAAAATGCTATAAAAGGTCTTTTATAGCCTTTTTTGTTAGTTATCGTATATGTTATTTCTTGTAGTGACATTACTACAGAAATTGGATTATTTGACATTTTTTCAATGTCAAGTAAAGGGTATGCCTGATGCTTATAAAAGCGTCGAGTATTCGACTGTCAAGTATAGTGTAATAACTTGACTCTGGAAAAACGTCAAAACAAATGTTTCTTACTATAATTTTCGTGTCAAGAAAGATAATATACTTGACATTGGTGGTATGTCAAGTTTATTGATTATTGGCATTGATTACGTATCATATATGATCATTCTTGACGTTTTTTATTTGTCAAGTATATGTCTTTTCTTTTTCAAATTAAATGCCCCAATTGATACTCTCATTGTCTACCTTGTATTCCAACAATACAATTACATCTACTAAATAAACATTATACATTTAAGATCTATCAACTCAATTACATCTATTAAATAAACATTATACATTTAAGATCTATCAACTCAATATATTCACTAAAAATTTCATGTTCAACTATGACCTTTCATATGAACACTCCTCACAAATTACAACAATATTTCTCTCACATGTACATGCACAAAATAAAATCTCAACTATTGCTTTCGTATACAAAACTCAACTTTCAGCAAACACAAAACTGACAAATTGTTTAATAAGTAACCTTTCAACAAAGTACATTATTTAATCTATACATTGAGCTTTGAAGTCTAAAGATCGAGAACTAAGGGTCAGCTAAGCCATATTTAAGCAAGTCAGCCTGCAAAATAGAATAAAAGGTGATAACATCAAATTTCAAAATATAGAAATAAGTGTTAAGACAAGGAAAAATGTACATGATTGGCTTACTTTATGCAATGGAAAAATATCATACTCGAGACTTAAAAAATATCTACAACTTAAAGTTAGGGACTTACTGGGATCTCATTCATCCTCTTTTGACCATATCCAGCCTCAGGAGAAACAATTACCTTTCGTAACAAAACAAAAGAAGATGGGAGTGATTTGAAAAAATATAATAAAGAGAAAGAAGATTATCAACAAATCAAGCATATACTAAAATTTTAAATAGAAGAATGTAGACACCTTTCCCCCAACTTCCATAACTTATCTTATCTACAAGCAATAAAAAATAGAGAATATTGGAAGCCCAATATTATCTACAACAAAACTACAACAAAGTAATTTGATCTTATCTACAAAATTTTATTCAAAACTACAGAATATTGGAAGCCCAATTCTTCAAAATTTCATTCATCAAAATAACTAATTAACTCCAAATAGATTATCCAAAGTGTAGCTTGATTTGAATGCCACTTCAGAACTACAACAAAGTAATCCAACCTACGAAAAGTTCAATAATAATGGTTACAAAATGAAAATTCTAACTACTATGTAACAATTCCAAAAGAGTTTCAAGGCCTTAATACCTATCAAAACGTTCAAACATCGTTAGCCTTGCTGGACAGTGGCTCCAATCACTTGAAATCTTTGAATTGAACATCAAAATATGAAAATAACTCAATTATTAGATCAATACTTCAATGGGTAACAAAGAGCTATTAATACTAACCTCCAAACTTACCAAAACCTTGCTAAGATCGGTCTCAAACCTACTGGATAGTAACTCAACTCCTTCCAACACTTCAAAATCAATCGCATCATCAAACATTCAAACAAGCAAATCATTACAGAAGATGCTACTTTATAACCCAAATCACAAATTCATTCCTGAGTCCAGTAATCAAATTCCTGAAAATTCTCCTCACTCTACTCATTCTGATATAAAACCATAGGTTATGTGTTATATTTGATATAACATATAGTATATATAGATATATATAATAGAGTAGTTATTATATATATTAATTTTAATTCATTAAATTATATTTATATTTAATTTAATTTAAGGGAGGGAGTTACATCTGCTTCCCCCTAATTCTCTCAACAAAAAATGTGCAGGGGCCAATTCAGTTTTGAACGACTCATTCATCTTCTTCTCCCAAGTTTGACAGAGGAGAGTTCTCTCTAGGAAAAACTCATCCCTTTTCCCTCTTCCAAAATCCATAGCAGAGCCCACGCCTCCTGCTTATTCTCAATCCCTAAGGAGAATACAGGAGATACCATTTTGTGGTGGTACCCATTTGAGATTTCAATTTGGAGATCTAAGAGAAGAACATCTGAGTCGAAGGAATACTTGAAGAATTGATTGGCTTCAAGGGTAAGTGTCATATTCTTCCCTAATTCTCCCTCAAAAGCATGCTGTAATTTTATGTTTCTTAATACATATTTTTCTTATCTGTAAAATTTATGAATTCTATGAAAACTAAAATGGGAATGATCCCCGCTTCTACTGCGAAACCTTCGATGGTTTCCCTTCAGTTCGCTGATTGTGGGAAAGATATCATAGTGAGAGAAGTTTCATCCATCATCGGAAGACATGGTGATTGATATTAATATTATCAAACTTAGGGGAGCCTAATTTCACTTGAAAGGGGGTCTCACATCTAGGGGGAGCCCAAGTGATCATTGAGTTAAACTCTATGTGAGTCAATGTAGTTATCAAGTGTTACAAATAAGTACTATATTGTAAATTGTTTAACTCTTGGATATTAGTGGATTATCTTTCCTGGGTATTCTGCCCCCTATATGTAGGTGGTATATCGTCGTACTGGGTTACCAACTTCTGTGTGCCTTTACTTGTTTACTTGTTGTTAGTATTTCTGTTGCCAGTGATTGTCTGTGTTTTTCACTTAATATTCGTAAATCAAGTGATAGTCATCCTAGCACTTTTTCAATTCTTTATATTTATTCATCTCTAACAATCCATGTATGCATTTTTTTCTCTGACAACCCATATATTCATTCTTTTTAACTTTTATTTATAAAGTTAAGGAGCTAACTTTTATTTTCAAAGTCATTAAAACTCAATCTAGGGGAAAAAAAAGATTATGGTTAGCTTGATCTTTCTTTTTATAATTATAACTTTATCTACTGATGCTCTAACTTATCGAACAAATCATATTCCAAATACTTCATTTTATAGTACTGGTTATCCAAAGCTTTCATTTACTCAAGTATTTGTTGTATAGTTCAATAACGTTTTTATTTGTAAATAAAGCCATGTTATATTATCATTTTAATCTTCCATATTGTCAAATTAATTTATATTTGTTATTGAAATTTGAATATTAAATATATAAAGGTATTCTATCCGAATTAGATTTCCAACCAGTACCACTTTGAATTACAATGACACTAAATTCACTCAAGCAAACGCAACTTCATTTCTAAATGAGAAGCGCTAAGATGGTTAAGATTAAATTGTTTTGATGTGTGAGGATATGACGTGTAGGTAGAAGTTAAAAAAAAATGACTATATGAGTTGTTAGAGAAAAAAAAATGAATATATGGGTTGTTAGAGATGAATAAATATAAAAAATAAATAAAATCATCTTTTGTTCATACATTCAAATGAAAATAATAAAGAAATTGGTAAGGATTGAAGATAAAAATGAGGGAGTGTAAAAGGAAAAAGAAAAAGAAAAGACAATATAAAGAGTTAGAAATCAAATATAAGAAAGAGTCGGCGGATAAATTAAAATTAGGTATTGTTAGTTGAAAACAAGAGCAACTAATGTTTAAAACTATTAGTGGGGTCCATGTCAAAATTTATATAAGTAAAAAAGAGAAATTGCATTGTGTGGCAATCACATAACAATAACATAGCAATCACATAACAATCACATAGAAATCAGATAGTAATCAAATTTTCAGGCGAAAGTTTTTTGCCATGTTTGCAAAAAAAAAGTAAAATTTAGGGACACAAGCCCAATTTTCAATTTATTTTTAATTAAAGTTGCAATTGTCCCAATAAAATATGTCTAATAGTGACACATGTCACTAATGGGGAGGGAGAGGTATGGAAGAGTCCATACTACCTTAGAACTCGAAAATTTTCCCATTTTCTCCTCCTAAACCCTCAATCCAAAGAAAGAAATAATTAGTGCTAAATTACAAGTTTAGTCCCTTAATTTTTAAATTTATGTCAATTTGGTCCTTGAACTTGTAAGTGTCTAATAGGTAATCTCAAAACTTTCAATTTTGTGTCTAATAAACTTTTGAACCTTTAAAAATACATAATATACTCCTAAACTTTTAATATTATGTCAATTAAGTTTCTGAATTTTTAAAAGTAACTAATAGGTTATTAAACTTTTAATTTATAAATTAATTGCCAAGGCTGGTTGGGAAATGTACCATGAAACGATGGAAGAATTAGTGCAAATCTTAGAAAGAGATAACGGTCTATGATGGAAGGTGGACTATATTATCTTATGAATTTTAGTCTTTTCCAATTATAATTGAAAATAATTTGGAAGGTGTTTGGCTTAACAGCACGAATTGGATTGAGTTAGTATGAATTACCAATTTAATGTTTAGGCTACTAACTTGAAATGTCAACAGAGTTGAGTGGTTATTTTAATCAATGCACCCCAAGTCAACCCCAAAACCTAACTGTCCACCTTAACTGTTCTGATGGCTCCACCCCTCGATGACTACCACTATCTCTGATATAAAATTCGACAAACAATACCTCCATTGATCACTCTGGCGTGAACCACCTTTGGAGGCCAACTTTGAGGATCACAAAGGTAATCAACTCCGATCAACTCCAACTTTGCCAATCATCTCCATATGTATCCGTTTCTTTTTTCTTTCAAAAACTATATGCATAATTTTTCTTTTATGTTTATTTCATGTTTGAGGATAGAAGAGTATATGTTAAGATTGAAATTATCGATGTTGATATCAAAGATATCTCAAATTTAAAGATATATTGCAAATCATGGATATTTATTGAAATTAGTCAACTTTTTTAATAAAACTATAACAAAAGATTATTAAGTCATAATCTAACATTTTAAGCGTGCACCCACTAATGAGAGTTAAAGTGAAATTTATTGGAGTAAAAGATAAAACTCAATTACTTTAAAAGGTAATAAAAAAAAAAAAAAAACAGTTGAAACAATATACTAAATATTTAATATCGAATGTCAATTTAACATGATTATTATTTAAGACATATATTCTTATATCAAAAATAAATTGAGGTTCAAAATATGTATCAGAGTAATGTTGAACTAAAAATCTTTGAGACCCATTAAAGTTAAAGAATACTGTGATATATATTCTAGATCTAAAGTCATAGAAAGAGAGTTCAATTTTTAGTCCTAAAGCTAGCAAATGTATTACTTAAAAAGAAAAAAAAATCAATTTACGTTAAAATATCATTACTTTGAGTTACATTTCATTGTAGTCCAATAAAATTAAAAAAAAAAAAAATTATTTGATTATCGTTGGATTTTTTGAAAAAAAAAATACAAATATTTTTAACCATTATGTTAATAAATTTTAGAATGTATTCCCATGATGTTTTTTCTTACATAAAGATGATTATTATCTAATGAATTTCCCTACAAATGTATTATAAGAATATTAATTATATAAAAAATAATGTTATATCTACAATCAAGTGTAATAATTGCAGGTAGAAAATTGTAAATATATTTGAGAAAGTTTTTGAGTTCACATCTCAAATGAGCGTTAAAATTTTGAAAAAGTATTTGTGTAGTTGTAGTGGCAAATTCATAAATTCAATTTAAGGGGGACACAATTTTATATAAGATTAGAAGTTTAGCCTTGTACCTCAAAATTTGTTTCCATAAATGATCTCTGGACTTTAAAGTGTGTCTAACATGCCCCTAAATTCTTTATTGTGTACTTGATACATTCTAAGGTTTCAAGTCTATATCAAATAGGTCTCTTACATATATTCAAAAATGCTAAAAATTAATTGTTATATCATATATAAATTTTAACTTTGTGTCTAATAGGTTCTATTGTATATTTAAAAAAAAAAAAAAAATCAATGTACCATCTATTATTTACTAAATTGAAAATTTAAGGTCCAAATAGATACAAAATTAATACTTTTCCAATAAAAAATAATTTTAAATGTTGAATATGTCTGAAAACTATTGTATACAAAATTTAAAATTCATAGACATGTTAGACATTTGTGACTTATTAGATACAAATTAAAATTTTAGAGATTGATTAGACACAATTTTAAAGTTTTAGAGACTAGATGTATAAGTTAACAATTATATAAATATAAAATGTATGATTGTAACATCTAAATTAAGTAATATTAATAACAAAATTAATATTAGGGTGTGAAGGCGGCAACTAGAGTTGAGGGATGGAAGTTGTGGCGTCGCTCAGCATCGATCGGCTGGAAGTCAGACGAGCAGCGCCGGCTACAGATAGACGACCCAGCGATGTAGCGAATGGCGGCTAGGTTGCGACGACGGTGGAGGATGGCTGGCAGTGCGGCTGGATCTGGCCGATTGTTTTTTCTTCTTTTTACCCTAGCTAACATTTATATATAAATATATATATAATATTTCAAAATCCTTTCCCTTTCCTCCTCTAATTTCAAAATCCCAACTCTTTTCCTTTATAAATATATATTTCCTTTTTAAATTCCAAATCCAATTTAAATTTCGTTAGAAATCCAAATCTCTTAAAATCTTTAATCCTTAACCAAATAAAATAATCCAATTTCTTTCTCCTACTTAAAAACAAATTCTAAATTTTCCAATTTTAACAATTTTTCAAATTAAATTAAAATTGAAGTCAAATCCCAAATTTTCCTTAATTTAAAACTTAAATTCCAAAATTCCTTCACCGAAGCAAAAAAAATTTAATTATATTATATTTTTACAATAATTTAATTTAACCTCAAAATTCAAAATAATTATCAAATATTACAAAATAACCAAATTTAAATTACACAAAAATTTTGGATGTCATATTCTTCCCTCTTAAGGAACTTTCGTCCTCGAAAGCTTATTCCTGAAAGAGCTCCAGGTACTGGGCTCTCATCTCATCCTCTCGCTTCCATGAAGCTTCTTCAAGCTGGTGATTCTACCACGAAACTTTACAAGGGCTATCTCGCTGTTGCATAAAGTCTTCACTTCCCTAGCAAGAATTCTTACAGGCTTCTTCTCATAACTCAAGTTCTCATTCAACTGCAATGGTTCAAAGTCCACCACATGGGACGGATCTGCAAGATACTTCCTTAACATCGAAACATGAAAAAATTATGAAGTGAAGAGAGGACGGTGGTAACGCCTACCGATAGGCTACAGGGCCAATTTGCTCTAAGATCTCGAAAGGTCCAATAAATGGTGGACTTAGCTTCCCTTTTCTTCCAAACTTCATAATACTTCACATAGGTGCTACTTTTAAGAACACTTTTTCCCCAGTTTCAAACTTTAGATCTTTACGCCTAACATCGACGTAGCTTTTCTGCCTGCTCTGAGCTGTTTGTTTGTGTGCTCTAATCTTCCGTATTGCCTCTTTCGTGGTATGTACCAGCTCAGGTTCTAGCAACTTCCTCTCACTAACATCATCTCAACACACAAGAGATCTGTAACTCTTTCCATATAAGGCCTCAAATGGTGACATGCCAATGGTAGCCTGATAACTGTTATTATATGCAAACTCCATCAAATGCAGGTGAGAGTCGCAACTCCCTGAAAACTCTAACCCATAAGCGCACAACATATCCTCCAGCGTCTAATTTAAACGTTCTATCTGACCATCAGTTTGTGGGTGAAAGGTTGTACTAAAATCCAATCGAGTACTCAATACTGACCAGAGACTCTTTCAAAAACAAGATGTAAAGTGAGGGTCTCTGTCTAACACAATGGACACAGGTACTCCATGCAACCTAACCACCTCTTTCATGTATATCTGCGCCCACTTACTCACCGAAAGAGTAGACTTCCCTGGAATGAAATGTGCTAGCTTAGTGAGCATGTCTACTACAGCCCAAATTACAGTAAAGCCATTTGTTGTTCAATGGGAACTCCACGATGAAGTCCATAGACACATGCTCGAATTTCCACTCTGGTACGCTTAAGGGCTGCAACAAGCCTACTGGCTTCTACCTCAAGACTTTCACTTACTGGCACACAAAGCACTTACTGACAAACTCGAATATCTCTCTTTTCATGTCATTCCACCAATTACAATGCTTCACGTCTTGGTACATGTAAACCCCGTACTCCATTTTTCCTACATAAGTGAGTAACAAGCGTGTTAAGTAAAATTATGAAAGGAGGTAAAAAAAGGTAGGTTGATGGAGGAAGAAAATTCTAAGTGTTAGAAATACTTAGTCAAGGGTGAGTTTTAGATAATATAACAAGTGAAAATTTTCTAAGTATGGAAGCAAAGTATAGGCATGCGTTGATGGAGAATTGTGGACGCATGGGATTGCATGTGTAGTAATCAAGGCTTGTAGAGGTTAAGTGTTGAAGGCAAGGGTAAACTATGCGTTGGTATTAAGGATGAACGCATGAGTTGAAAGGCATGATGCGTTGATAAGGCTTGCGGCAGCCTCAAGTGTATGCGAGCAAAGGCGCTAGACGATTGTGTAGCAGATGAGTGGTGCTATACGATTAGATAAGCGATCGTCTAGTAAATGAATGGCACTACAAGATGAGGTAAGCGATCGTGTAGGCAGACGTTGGGCAATCGTATAGTAAATGCGCGGAGAGCTAAGCAATGTGGTAGGCGATTGTGTAGTAATTGCGCAGAGCTAAATGATGCGCTAGACGATACGAAGGATCTCACTAAACGATAACGCTATACTTTGGACGATAGTGCTAAGCGATGGGGCATTGGCACTACACGATCGACATCAGCGCTAGATGATAAGCTGCACGAAAAGCGCTAGACAATAAACGTTGGGTGCTAGACGATAGACGTTGGGCACTAGACGATGGATGTTAGGTGCTAGGCGATAGACATTGGGCGCTAGATGATAGGCGCTGAGTGTTAGATGATGGAATATGCGATGCACGCTAAATTTATATTATGAGGCGAAGGCCTAACGTGGATTATGAAGGAAGGGAAGGAAAGACAAATTAATTTGAAGAAATTCAATAATGGGAATTGGCCGGATGCACTAAGTGCTGGATGAGGTGGCGGTTTGACCATTGAACAGGGGAGGCGGAAGGAAGTATAAAAGGGAGAGGAACTTCAGAAGCTCAATTTTGGAAAATGATTCGAGCAAATTAAGTGAGAACGGTGCTGTTCAAAAGCTGGGAGAATTTAGTTTTTGAGGTTGTTTTGCCGGAGAAAGATCTCACACAGAGAATATCAAAAAGTGAAGAATTTACAGAAGGGGCAGATTCTCGGATTAATCAGAGTCTGGAGTAAAGATTGGAAGCTCCAAGAAAAACTACAAGGAATTTTCGGCTGATATCTTAAAGATAAGAAATTACTCAATTCTAAACAAGTTTGTAGAAGGAAGTTTCTTAAAAAGAGTCCTGGATTTTGAGTTATGAATTTTTGAAGTTGGAATAGGAAATTGGTGCATAAGCAGGCAGCTGCTTAGAAAGATTAAGCAGGCAACTCACCATTGTGAACGAGAACGAGAGCGAGATAAGAATATGAGCGAGAGCGAGAGTGAGTTAAGGAAGATTTAATTTTAGAAATTGAATTTCAATTAGATTTAATTTAGTTTTAAATCAAATAAGATTTAAAAAATGGAATTTAATCATAATAATGGACTTGTCCCATTTTTTATTTTGAGTGGAATTATCCACAAATTAACACATCATGCTATTAAACTTCAATGGATTTTAAAGTGACAACTCCATATCTGATCTCCTTTGCATGGTTTCTGATTATAAATTGAAGTTTTGACTTCAATTTGCTGGTAAATGCATGTTGAAAATCTGAAGGAAGAAAGAACTAGAAACCCTTTTTCTATCCAAACTCTGTATCAACTCAAATTCTCTCAATTTAAAGTTCCACCACTTAATCTAAGGCTAAAAATAGTGAGAAGATTCTCTTGGTAGTCTACTAAAGAAATTAAAGGTCAATTTCGTGGAACTAGTAAGCATCAAGTGGAAATTTACAAAGGTGACAAAACTGGAACCCTATCGTATGAAAAAATTTCTTTGTAGCATGCTTTTAACTCAAATTAATGTAATTAAAGTACTTAATGTTTCTGTTAGCTTCCGTATTTTGCAGGTTTACTCTATCAGTATCGATTCCTGCTAGGTTTGATTTTGAGTTGTCTGCTCCGCCACGACGCTGTAGTTCAATTTTTGTATCCTCTCCATCAGGGACGATGTAACCACTTCCCCAATTCGTGCTACCATTGTCTCCTCATCAGCTTGAGCCTCAAGTGGACTCAGAGCTACCGAAACATTCTGACTTCCATCGGCTCTATCCTTCTGCACTCCTGACGCGGAAGGGTCCTAATCTTGTGGATCCTACACTTGAAGGTCCTGAGGGTCCTGAATCCCTCTTTTAACCTTCCTTATTATCCTGAGTTTAGGTGTCATGACCTGACATGTACCTAAAGATCAGCTCTCACTGGATCCCTTATCATAAAAACATGTCTACTAAGGCATTAAATCAAATTATTCTCATGCAATGCATATTAAAAAATTTTACTTGTAAGACATACCTAGTGATGACGAGGAATATATTACTGGGCGACAGAGGCTATAAAGACTTACATAGTAAGTCAGTCTTGAGAACCCAAAACATGGGCTCTGATACCAACTGTAACGACCCGGCTCTTTAGGACTTAAACTAGGTTGTTATGCATACAATTCAAATTGACATATTTTGATGACTTAATAAATAGCAAAAAATAATTAATTTTATTAAAATTAAATAGCTAAATTTTAGCAGGGTACCCTTAGAACCATAAAAAAAAAAACCAGAAAATACTTTTAAAATTCTAAAGCACAAATACCAAAACTTCAAGTTCGAATATCTAGACTAAAAATTTTAAAACATAAGATCCAAAAAACATGAGCGGAAGCATAAGACTGGTCCCAGTGGCTCGATCAAGATTCTACATGTCATTCACCGGCGTATTCTTACCATTACCTAAAAAAAATGAGTATAAAATGCTCAGTAAGTAACCCCACTACCAGAGTCAAGCTAAGCATCTATGTCCTTTAGATGTCACTCTCTAGTGGGACCTGCATAGACCTCTACTTTCTATGGGATGGCTAACTAGTGAATAGTTGAACCCACTCTACCGTAGATTAGGTGTACCCATAAACCTCTGGTGAATCTTGAAGGAAACACAAACCTCTGGCGAAGTTCCGAAGGAGATCATCACCTCTGGTGAATCCCGAAGAAACATGAACCTCAAGTGAATCCTGAATGAAATGCAAACCTCTAGTGAACCCCAAAGAAACATCAAAACTCTGGTGAAATCCCGAAGGAGATCACCACCTCTAGTGAATCACGAAGGAAACACAAATCTCTGGTGAATCCCAAAGGAAACACAAACCTCTAGTGAAATCTTGAAGGAAATCACCATCTCTGGTGGGTATCTAATTATGGGTATGGGTAACTACCACTAACATAAACATAACATGCATCATAAAACATAGTCCCACAACATGTGAATACATATCGTCATGCTCAATGTTCATCTAGCAAATCATAATAACAAATTAACTTAGTTCATGTTGGCACTCATAACATGCTTCAGAACATAATCAAGGTCAACTTATTTATCCTTATGCATCTCGATGTAAGCATCCTCAAAATTAATCTTAAATTTATCGCCTAACACATAGGCAGTTCAAGTAGTAAGATTACTTACCTCAAAATAGGTCATAATTTAAATCCAAGTAATTAATCTTCTTACAATTTTTGGAAAACTTGAATCAATCCTATAACATAAATCATCATTAATTTAGTAACCATGGCCTAGAATAATGAATCCAAAATTTTAACTTATCCTTTGGAATCCTAATCCAATTAACCAAATTGGTCCAAATGTCTCTAATTCAACTTACCAGAATTGTGGCTTGATTCAAAATCAATTCCAAAGTTCAATTTATTTGTCCAACCTGAACATAAATCAAAACCAAAGTTTAATAACTAAATTTTCAACAATTACCCTTAATATAAAAGAGAACCAAACCAACTATTCACCTAAATCATATCAAACTTTAACAATTTTATGTCAAAAATTGGTCTTTTATGAGAAACATGTCCAAAAATCATCCAAATCTTAGATCTAAGGATCCAAACATAACGCATTTATACGAAATTGAATCCAAAACTAAGTAGGCACTCAAAATCTTCAAAGAACACCCTAAAACTCAAAATCTTATCCAAAACCACGATATTCCGACGATGTACGGCAGATTCCGGCAACAAACAAGGCTAGGCAGTGACAGAAGGTGGTGGATTCAGTTAGAGTGTGAAGGCGGAAGCCGGAGTTGAGGGCTAGAAGTTGTAGTATCGATCGGCTAGGCGTCAGACGAGCAGCGCCAGCTTCAGACGGACGATGCAATGACATAGCGAATAATGGCTAGGTTGCGATGAAGGTAGAGGACAAACGCTTGTGATAATCAAAATGGTCAGCATTGAACAAAGACTTGTGATGTAATAATATATGATATTTTCTTCATTTTTTCCTATGAAACATTGGATGTTTTAATTTCTTTACCAAAAACCAATAAACTTAGATGTCTGATTGTCGTTGTAACTTAAGCATGTATGTAGAGACATACAGATGGATCATGTCTTAAGTGATAACCAAAATGGTCTGTAGTATATGAATATAGGGGGGAAACATTATCCTGGTAATGCTATGGATGCGGCCCGCTTTGTAGAATAGTTACAAGTGTTGTGACTTGCTACAAATGGTCTGATCCTGATCATTCATGTGAGACATGCGAGCAGGGACGTCCTATACAAAGGAGTTTGTATAAGATCGGACCACGAAGTGTTATAGTCTCGTTATATAACACCGTTCATGACAGAGACTTCATTTCACTTGGATGACCATAGGTAACATGACCTTAATCCTGAGTGAGTTGGGAATTCCTACCTTTGAGGGCAGTTCTTTGATTTGCATGGGTACAAGTGGCCAGATCGCCGACTCAAACCTACTACTTTAGGGATTCGTCTGATTGGGAGCTAGAAACTCAGCTATACAAGATGGAATGCACTCCTTCCCCGAAGTAGGGGTAAGTAAATAGATTGATCCCTTAAGGGCTAATTCCGGGGCTTGAACGTTGTAGCGCCATACACCTTCTCATGGTCCAGGAGGTGTCCACACATAGTAGGACTATGTTGTATTATTCATTAGAGAGATCTGTGGTACTTAAGAAGTTAGATGTAACTACAGGGGCAAAACGGTAAATTGGCCCAGCTGTACTTACGAGTATCTGTGAAGGGTTATCGTACTGTTAATTGGTTATATCCGATGGACACAAAAATATCTATGGTGAGAAGAGTACAACTCTGTGGAATGCCTGGCAGTTAACGGATAGTGGATCTCATGGCTAAAAGTTTAGTCAGCTATTCACGTACCATTGGAGCTTCGAGCCATAGGTCCATAAGGTCCCCTTGGTAGCTCAATGGATTCAAGTTGAGAATCAGTTTTTGGGTCAGTTTGAAATGTTCAAATTGACAAGAGGAAATTCAATTATATATGATATGATTGAACTAGTCAATTATATATGATATAGTTGACATGATATTTGAGATACATTAATTGGAAGAAAATGATATAAATATGATTTATATCTAGTGGAGGAGAAAATGACTATGGTTCATATGTTGAATTTGATGTGATATTAAATCATAGGTTATAAATATAATATGATTATATTTATTTTTTAATCAAACAATTATTAGATAATTGTTGGCGGTTTTTTCTCTGTAACCGAATGAGATAGTTGGAGGTTGCAACCAATTCTCGTAACTAAAGGATAAAAGGAAAATGATTTTCATTTTGCAAGAGATCAAAAATTCACTCACCGATTTGAGTACACTGCCTATCGCCTAGCAAATCGAGAGCATACACAATAGCTCAAAGTTTACTAAACGATCGTGTACACATACGCGTTTCCTAAACGATCACATAGAATTACCTAAACGATCGTCTAAACAATCAACCCCAGTTTACTAAATGATCAAGCAGTTGTCTATACGATAGACTTCCGATATCTCTCACTTGCTTGGTCATGTTGAATGATCGTTCCTTCCTCCTTCCCTCTACCAAATCCAACAGAGCCCACATCTCCTAGATTCTCACTCCGAGAATACCAAGGTTTTTGAGTGGTTGTGTCCTCCATTGTTGCCTTGTTCGTGAGGAGTCCGTTCGTGGGTAGACGACAGCGAGATTTGGTAGACGATAGGCTTGACGATCTCAGCGACACCGAGATTGGTTGGATTGACAAGAGCGAAATTTAACGCGAAGAAGAGTTCTTCAACTGGTATGTATCTCATTCCTTTGTTGTTTAAAGTTCAAAGCATGTCGTAATTTGTTATTAAATCCATAATTTGTATGTTTGATTGTGAATACAATATTTTTGTTACAATGAGTTTGGAGTGACCTTGCTTCCGCTTAGAGGTACTCTTTGATAAGAGTTCCTTTACACTGGTGATCAACGCAACATCATCAACGAGAGGGAACTTTGACGAGATTGGATGGCGACTATGGTTGGCGTGGGTGTTGGCGGCACGAAGAAGAAAAACAAGAAGGGCCTATGCATGATATGAAGAGGAAGAGATTTTTTTTTTTTTTTCTTTTTTCCCTAACTAACATTTATATATAAATATATATATATAATATTCCAAAATTCTTTCCTTTTCCTCTCTAATTTCAAAATCCCAACCCTTTTTCTTTATAAATATACATTTTCTTTTTAAATTCCAAATCCAATTTAAATTTCTTTTAAGAATCCAAATCTCTTAAAATCTTTAATCCTTAACTAAATAAAATAATCCATTTTCCATCTCTTACTTAAAAACAAATTTTAAATTTTCCAATTTTAATTCAATTTCTCAAATTAAATTAAAATTGAAGTCAAATCCCAAATTCTCCTTAATTTAAAACTTAAATTCAGAAATTCCTTTACTGAAGCAAAATATTTTAAATTGAATTCCTTTTACAAAAATTCAATTTAACCTCAAAATTTAAAATAATTATCAAATATTACAAAACAGCCAAATTTAAATTACACAAAAATTTGAGATGTAACAGAAACCGTGAGGAATATTTACGAATTAGACAACCTTGGCAATGTTTGATAAGTATTTTTCAATGATTTCTATGCCTATGTGAACTGGCCAGTTTTTTAAAAAATGCGAACTAGAAAAATCGGGATTGTAAAATTCAAACAAAATACCACTTGAAAGAAACCCTTTTTTTAACATGTTCGACCTCTGAATGTGAAGATCTCAGATTGATTTATACTAAATGAACGAGCTTGGTAATGTTATTTCCAAGTATAAGTAAAGGATTATGAATAAATGACATAGAATATCCCTAAAATTGGAGCATAGAGCTCTAATTCAAACAAAGTTCGGCCAATCTAATACGAAAAGTATAAGTTGAATATTACATTGATACGACATACTGCTTTCTTTCTGAATCAACCCCACTTAAAACCAATTACTCTACCATAGAGTTGGCAACCCCAAAATGCATTTTCCCTGTTTCCTTTTCTTGCTTCCATAGTCAACCACTGGAAACAGGCCGTTAGAATAAAGGTGGTGAAATAAAGACAGAAATCACCCGACTTTTCTTATCATGTTGTATCAATAATAATGTTGAAGACAACAAAATACAATTCTATTATAATCAACACCACCCCCCCCCCCCCCCCCCCCCCCCCCACCGATTCAACTGAGTTTTTAAATACATCACTACAGCTAACATTATGGGGACAATAAAATACATCTCTACTAAACCCAAAAATATTTTCAACTCAGGTTTTATATACATCACTACAGTACACTATGGAAGGTTTGTCCTCTATCAACGAGTTCTAACCCCCTCTTCTAATCTTTTTGGCAAAACATTCTAATGAGCATGGTTGTGTTCTAAGCCTGTCTTCATACCCTTCATCTCCCCAACAAATGCCAACTGAATTTCCTAAATCTCTAATGGAATGGAATATTGTGTTAAACTATTTGCCATGGAAATGAGGGTTCAGCCTCACTATGCTACGCTATATGTATATACTACACAAAGGCACAATTCGGTATGTACTCCCCCCCTATGAATCCCTATACTCGATTCCAATTTCTGCTTCAGTCAATTCTTCATCACTTTGTTTCAATAGATTGTCACAAAGCATCAAAAGCTTGTCTGCTAGGGGAGGAATCCCTGGATTGCGTCCATCATTGTACAAGTGAGCATTATACATTATTTGCCATACATCATTCCTGAACTCGTCCCTGGTCTTGTATTCCAACCTTCTAACCTTCTCCCTAATGGTTGAAAGATCCATTGGGCGCTCTATGATATCCAGGTAATCTGGAGCCTCCTTCTTGGACACTGGTTTTAAAAAGAGATAGGAAATATCGAACCTGTCTTTGAGGGTCTCCACAATCCGCTCCAAGATATTTGACAAACCAACCTGCATGAAAAATGCCATAGTTTTAGATGAATTGAGCACAGGGAATATACACAAATGTAAAGAAAATCCTACAAAGCACAAAAGTACCTCTCCCCCCCTGCGGCGTTTTGTTGATGATGCATGCTCTGCAACATGTCTTCCCAACTCAATAGGCTTCCTTTTCCCACTACGCTCTTTTTCTAGAACCCTTTTATCAAATCTTCTTGACCTGGGGTCTTCCATATAATCATCTAGTATTTCAGGGATTCGTTTCTTCTTCTTCTTCTTTGCTTTTAGACGTTCTTCTTCCTCCTTATCACTTCTAATGCTTGCTTCAAATCTTCTAATCTCAGCTAACTTCTCTTGTTCCTCTCGCATCCCCATTTGTTCATTGTAAACCCTCCTCACCTTCTCTTCCCTTAGTCTTTCTTCATTTCTCTGCTTCTCTTGCTTTTCCCACCATCTATGCTCTTCTCTAACTTTCTTTTTTCCAGACTCAGATGAACTCATGCTCCCATGCCTTGTATGCTTCTCAAAACTTGACAGCTCAACAATTCTTTTAGTCTTCCGGTACTCCATACCAACACTCCCATCATAAGCACTCCGATCCAAATCAATAACCTCCTTTACCTCCTTTGGCCGTTTGATTATGAGTTTTTTGTGAAGCTGTTCTTTTTCTGTTTCAGCTGCTGATCTAATAATGGTGGCAGAGCGTCTGGAAAATTCCATTTTTTCCCTATCCATATTTGTTGGTGGTCTTATAACAATGGAAGGTTTATGAGCTTCAAGTGAGACCTTTTTTGCATCAGGAGGTCGTATTACAATTGAGGGTTTATGAGACTCAAACTGAATGTCTTCAGTTCTCTTCTTAGAAAATGTAATCTTGTTAACTTTAACAGACTTCCCAGTTTCATTGTCAGAATTGACTGGCAAGTCAGAAGTCTGTGGCAGTGCAGGACTAAGATTGTCAGACAGTCTGTCAGATGAGCTGCATTTGAATTTCACTGGAAAAACTTTTGCCATCAACGTAGATTTTTCACCCTCGAATGCTTCTGTTGTAGAACTTTTTGCAACGGCTTTAGGTGTAACCTTCTTAGTTACAGCTTTCTGATGGGATTGATTTGATGGATCTAGGGTATTCAACTTTATTGATACTTTTTCTTGATCTGTTGTCTCTGGTGTTTCAAGATCCTCTCCATACTTGGGGCAATTCTTGTTCGTCCGCATGTGTCCAAACTGAGAACAAAAAACTTCAGAAAGTCAGCATATTGAGGGGTCAGAGCCAGGGAAATTTTAAACTAAAAACTTTATGTACCTGACCACACTTTCCACACACAAAACTCTCTCGAGCTGATTTCTTCTCTTTAAAATTCTGATCAAGAAAAGGTTAAATTAATATGGTTCCAACCAGCATATAGAGAATAATGACGTAAAACCAATATCCACCTTTTCCCCAGCCTAATCACTCCCATCACCAAAACTGAAGCAACAACATAAAAGATATAGTTTAACCAAAAATAAATAAATAAAATAAAAATAAAAAGAGTGAGAAATTAAGAACGGGATCAATTCTACTCATGAAGGCTGTGAACAGTTTGGCTGCAGGTGTCTAAACTTCTCAAAACCTATCCATGATAAATAATACCTCCATCAGTTCCTTTAAAGTTTTCATTTTAAATTAAGGTTTGTGAAATACAGCTCCGAGATTCTTTTTTTATTCCCTCTTGTAAAGATATAAGGGGTCGTGATAGTTTGATCGTCAATTGAACTTTGAAAATTTTCTTCGAATACTAGAGATCTTGGGTTTAAGGAGTTTCTTTTTAGAAGGTGGTTGGATTCATGATCACTGTTTTTGGAAGATTTAAGTGGCGGTGATCTAATATCGCTTGTTGAGCTCTGTTTCGTTCTCCTGTTGGAAAGATTTCAACTGTAAGAAGAGAGTTTATTTTCAAGCTTCTTGGTGCTACTTCATCAAAAGATTCTCTCATCTAGTTTTTAGTTTGTGCAAAATTAAAGAGTTTTTCAGTTTACTCTTTGTTGGTATTTATTTGGTTGGTGGTCGCTGTTCTGGGTTTCTCTGGTGTTTTTGTAGTAGTGATGTAGTCGCAGTTGGTTATTTTCTTTGAAGTTTTACTTTTAAATTTTTTTAGTTCTTTCAGTTCTTGAGTTTGAGTTCTTTAGTTAAGAATTGGTTGTAATTTTTAGTTTGTTACCGTGTGGTAACTTTGTTTAGCTGTTGGGCTGTGTTATGTTTTGGATTAGTATATAAGCTGAATCCTTTGCATGATTAAAGCATCTGAAATATTATTCAAGTTTTCAAACTCTCCCAACTTGTTTACACTGAGTAGTCATTACTTTTTTAGTATTTGGAGGCATGACTCTAGATCTTTTATTTTTCTCTCCTTTTGGGAGATTGTATTTTAGACTTGATTATACCATAAGAGATTGTATCCAGCAAGACAATTACGGAAAAGGGAAAACAACTGAAGATGGGAGTTTAAAACTATTCCCACAATAAGGATAAACGTAAACCCTATATTTTAAACGAAGCTTATGATTAGTGTCAATAGTTCCAAAGTGAAACAATTTCAGAAATTTTTTCTTTTAGTACAGAATTGGGGGTGGGGAGATTTGAACCAAGGTCCTCTTGGTCCTCAACACATACAGATGTCAGTTGAACTAAACTCTTGTTGCTACAATTTCAGAATATTGAAACAAGAGGATCAAGTAAATCCCAGTGTCCCACCAACAGATAAAACTATATTATTTTTAAAAAAAATTAAAAAAATAAAAATAAAAATAAAACCCTCCATACCTTGACTTTGTCTCCTGATATCTTCAATTTCTTATTGATTAGGTTCATCTCTGAACTATAGTTCTTCTTCGTGGGTTTCAATTTTCCAAACTTTTCTTTTCGATTAATAATATTTTCAACCTGCCATCATATCACACGGCACTAATTATCTATAAATCGTCCCTCAGATGTGAGTAAAGAAAATTGATCCCATGCTTAAGAGATCAAGATAATGAAAATCACAAATAATCACATATTAGTACCTCCTTCTGTTCTCTTATATTTTCTTTAGAAATATAGGTGACATCAGGTTGGGCAATACTAACAAAATGTCTGGTCTGCTCAGGATTTTCATGACCAAAACTAGCTTGAAAACCTGTAGACAACACTGCTTCTCCCATGACTTTATTCTTCTTCTTCTTCCTCCTCCTCTCAGCTTCATCTGCATAATAGATTCTACATTAGCGCCAGATAAAGGTGCGAATTCCCCCAAGTGCAAGGGACTAATAAGCTTTGACCACGGATAGAATTGCATTGAACTAATGGGTGTTCAGAATCTCCCAACTTAAGCAATGTCATTGATACACATCATTCCCCGTGAAAAAGTACAACTAGCCAGGCAAAAGAAGCAAAACATAACTAATTTATTCTGAAAAGTGAGAATTCTAACTAGAACAATGAAAACGAGGTCCCGCATAATTCAAAGTATTGGCCAATATGGTGACCCAACTAAGTCATATGATCATATCCACTTTTTTTTAAATGAAAACAAGCCTCTTCATTGAAGTAATGAAAACAGATTATTGCTCAAAGTACAATAAGAGACCCAAAGGACGAAAGAAACCTAGGGATCAAAAGATGCACTTGGGAATCCCAACTAGATTCACACCTTCCTTAGCATGCTCATCATATCCATAAAGAATCTAACAAAAATATTCCAAAGAACAAAGGAAGCAAAAACACAATAATCGAACTAGAACAATACATACCGAGAGAACTTAGCTGGAAAAATAAAAGCATGCCAATTTAAACATGTCTTTTGGATAGAGTACACCAAGATGAAGCATTTAACCGAGCTACTTCAAAACGATCCATCCACCCAATAGAAGGGATAAATGTGCAGAAAGGGTTTTGACTAAAAAATTCCCAGAAGCTCCTAATGACTTGGGTGGATGGATCGTTTTAAAGAACCTTACTCTATCGCCAAAAATGAACCATGCTATCAATGATAAGCAAAGCATTGAAGAATTCCCCATGAGAGAAGGTAAAAGCTAATCATCCAAGCCAAATCCATCACGCAGAAATTTTCCATAAATCATATACAAGAGTTGTCCATACCGTCCATCAGCAACCTGCACAACTCTGCAGCTTCCGCCACTTCATCTTCAATCTCTTCTTCTGTTTGAGCAATGGATGGACGTCTCCTCATTTTAAGTCCCTTGACCCCATCAGTTTTTTCATGTCGGATCTCAAATGTATCAACTTCATCTTCAAATTCCTCTGCATCCAGCAAATTTTCCAAATCTCCAGCAAAGGAATCTAGATCACTATTTCCTTCAGAGTCACTCTCGTTCTCAGCACCATCTGAGGCTGAAAGACTCTGAATTTGTCGTTCCCAAATTTCTTGACACTTCTCTCTTGTCTGACGCTGAAGTTGCAGAAAGGACATTCGCTGGCCACGTGCATATTTGCTGATAGTTGTTGGATCTACTTGTACCCCAGAAGCTGCTTGCTCACTCGAAAGCCTCCGTATCATAGCAATTCTGTGCCATCTGGTTAGTTTTGCTATCTGTTCTTCAGATACATCAAACTTGAGAAGAACCTGAAATATCAAACAAGATGAACATTTCAAGGTAGTAAGCGTAAGAAAAATAGCAGGGAAGTACTGATAATGCAAAGCTCCAATATCTAATTAGAGCGGGAAAATAAGAATATCAATTTTCCTATGCAAAAAGAAAATATTTTTAAGAGACAATTACACTTTTCACAAGTCGCACATTGTTAGCTACAATGATAAAAAGTTGACTATAAATATTTTATTAATTTTATAATGTTAATTAAGATGTCATGAAACTAATTTTCTTATTTTTCACTTCTTATATATACACACACACATGCATACATATATGTATGTAATCATTACTATAGATGGAAAAAAAAAAAAGGAAATTCGAAGCAGGTAAGTTTATGCATTTACATGCTTAAAATATGAGTGATGTATTTCATTCTAAAAATTTAAATAATTGTATCTAGTTAAACCCCTACAGACTTTGTACGACTACAACTTGTCTAACATATATCTATTAAGTTAAAAGTGTCTAATCTAGTGTCAAAGTGTCCAAATATTCAGCACAAACACACTAGTCAAACTAAAGTGTTCGTGCTTTACTATTGACCAATGAAACAATGTTCAAAGCTATTTCGGAATGCATCGCCTAGAAACTTCTGGCTCCATGTCCAAAAATGGAAATAATAGAATAAAATGGAGAAAATTTTATATAGCCATTATATCAAAAATAATGTCTGAATTAAGAGTGAATATAAACTACAAAAAGATACAGAAGTGAGCTTTAGGTGAAACTCCATTTTAATGAAGTTTTTAATCTACCACATAAAATTCTTGTGTGAAACATGAAATGACACACGAGACACTATAAAGCTAAAAACAATTTTTCAACAGAAAACCAGGTACCTCTTTTGCAGCATCCATGCTCAACCTACGTAGGTCAGCATCTGTTCCTGTCACTGCAGAGCTTCCTCGACTAGAGGCTGCTTTTTTCTTTAAAGATGCATTAGAAATAGGTGCTTTTGGAACCGAACGAACGTAACTAAATCCAAGCCCACGACCAGATGGATCACCAACACCTGTAATTTCCAGCCGCTCTATATTTTCTTTTCCCTTTTTATTTTAGTTCGGTTGGGAATCAGAGAAGGTTGAAAATTAGCAATCAATCACCGTATCCTTCTTTAGTGATCAATTTTCTTCTATCTTATATTCAATTATTTATCCATTTTTTAATTCACATTGTAGTTGAAAAGATGAGAATCTATTCAAATATATTTCATTCTTTGGAAGATAAGTAATAAAAACTTAAAAGAAACAAACTAATAAAAAACAATTTAATATCAGTTCATCTACAGAAATCAACAGAGTGTGATCCACCTTCTTTTTTTTTTTTTGAGAAGAAACATTTGAATAAATGAAATAAGGAGAAACCCCAGAGCACCTAAAGGTGATTGAAAAAAGGGATTTCCAATTAGAAACTAAATAAGAAAGACTAAAATTCTTAAAAGGTGCCTCATTTTGCACCAATATAAAGCAGTAAACAGAACCAAGTCATGAGCTATAAAAAAATAATAATAAAAAAGTCACTAAAAAGTCGTGCTATCCACCTATCAAGTGATTTCAATCTTAATTTTTACCATTTGGCAAACAGTCCTTTTCTACTCTATTCTTTCACAAACAAAATATAAGATAAGATTAAACAATTTCAAAAACTTGACAAAAAGGACAATAGATGAACCAGATACTTGCTATAATGGAGATAAGCTAAGATTCATTACCTGGGTCGTACAAGCAACAAAATTGCTACTTAAGTTCCAGGGAGTTATCTGCAACTCTCTTTCAATGTGAGATGCAGCAGCCAGGGTAATAGCTTCATCAGGAAGTCTACTCATCGCAGATGAAATTGCAGAGGGATGAACCTCTGAAAGTCCCAAATGTTTCAGACGGTACAAACCAGCTTGCATGCTTTCATACTTGCATACCTAACATTTCAAAAGGAAGATGGTATAAGAATAAAGAAAACAATACAGCAACGCAACAATATATACCATAGTATAGGCCCTAGATTTACATTCATTATAATTTTCATAGAATATGGATCATAGTTCCTAGACATGCTAGAATTTTCTGTTGGCTGTTCTTGTCTTTAAGAACCATTGCATGGATGTGGTTAAGATGGAAGCCTGTAGTTTCAGGCAAAAAGTGAAGTTGGCTTGGGCTAAGGAAGGAGATTGCAATACTTACTTTTTCCACAGAATGGCTAGTTGTCGGAAAAGTAGGAATAGGATCGGTTCATTGGTCAATGAGTCAGAGGGAGGTTATTAGAGATAATAAGGAAGTTGAGGAAGAGGTCATCTTTTTTCTCTAATCTTTATGGGGGACCTTGTGGTGGATAAAGTTCGAAGAAGGTTAGCCTCTTGGAAAAAAATGCTGCTTTTCTAAAGTTGGAAGATTTACCTTGATCAAATCGGTCTTCAGTGATATTTCTATTTCTTTTTTCCCTTTTCATAGCCCCATGCAAGGTATATAAGAGTTTGGACGGGTTGATGCGCGATTTCTCTGGGAAGAAGGGAAAAGACATTTGATTAGATGGGAGGTTATCAAGAGACCAATTTCCTTGGAGGATCTTGAAATTGGTAATCTTAGGGTGTGAAACAAAGCTCTGTTGGCCAAATGGTGCGGCATTTCTCCTCTGAGCCCAATTCTATGACGTAGGATCACTACTAGTAAACACGGCCACCATCCTTTCGAGCGGTTGTCTAAGGCAGTTAAAGGTACTCACAGTGGAAGGATATTTCATTTTGAAAGAGCTTATATCTTCTATTTACTTGGTCCATATGTGTGGTCGGAGAAGAGAGGGACATGTACTTTTGGGAAGATCATTGGGTGGGAGAGAGACCTTTTTGTGCTTTGTTTCCTCGTCTCGTCCCTCAAAAATCATTTTATCGTTGACTTTCTTACGTGGTCTAGGAGTTTTTGTTCTTTTTCTATCAGGTTTTGTTGCTTTCTTTCCGATTAGGAAGCAATGGATGTGGCTGCTCTTCTTTTTTTCACTCAAGGGTCACCCCTTTATGAGTTGGAGAAGGGAGGTCAGATTTTGGATCCCCAATCCTTTGGAAGGGTTTTTGTGTAAGTCTTTCTTTCATTGCTTGGTTGATCCTTCTCCATTCAAAATGTCAGTCTTTACGGTGTTTTGGAGAGTTAAGATAAGGAAGGTGAGGTTCTTTAACTAGGAAGTTCTACACAGCCATGCTAACATGTTGGATTAGCTCGTGAGGAAGATGTCTTCGCTTATTGGGCATGTCTTTTGTATTCTTGGTCTGAAGGTGAATGAAGATTTTGACCATATTCTATGGCGTTGAGTTTGCAAATTGTGCCTAGGGTTCTTTCCTCCAGACGCTTGGTATGATGTATGCTCGTCACAGAGATACTAGCGCTATGATCAAGAAGTTCCTTCTAAATCTACCTTTTGGAAAGAATGGCTGCTTTTTATGGCTTGTTGGGCTGTGCGATTTTATGGATTTTGTTGGGTGCGCAAAATGTCTTTTAAGAGAGTGGAAATGGACCACATGAAGATTTGGTCTTTCGTTCAATTTCATGTTTCCTTGTGGGCTTTAATTTTTAAGACATTTTATAACTATTCTATAGTCATCATTTCATATAGTTGGAGTCCCTTTTTGTAAAGGAGGAAGCTCATATTAAAAAAAAAAAAAAAAAAAAAAAAAAAACCCAAAAAAAAAAACAAAAGAACAAAAACAAGACTTTTCATTGAATTAATGAAATGAGTCTAACGCTCAAAATACAAAATAAGAAACATAACAAAATATGGAACTTTCAATCACATAGCAAGAGACAAGACTAAACAAAAAATTAACTGATAGAAGGAGTACAAGGCTTTACTTGATGAAGTTTGGTTCGAAAGCAACCAACGGGTTTTTCATGAAAAATCCTTATTGTGGATTAATTGATTTGAAGTTGCAAGCCTTAATGTATCCCCATCCAGTGGTACTCTCTTTCCAAGAAATTTTAAAGTTTTTTGGTGCAAGACATTTGTTTAAATTGGAGAGCTTTCGAGATTAAAGTCTTCTTTTTTTTATATTTGGTTTATGAGTTCATTTGGTATTTTATTGTGTATCTTCTTATGTTGAGAATTGTGGATATGATGAGGGTGCTATGGATGTGTCAACCTAGTTGAAATATCTGAGTGCACCTGTTGATCCTCTCGTCTTGATTGAATGGATTATTATGTCTCATTGTATTTCAAGCATTAGCCTCTTTTCATTATATCAATGAAAAGTTTGTTTCCGCTTAAAAATAAAAAAAGAGGAGAAATAAATGCATACGATTTTAATCTATTGAATAGAGTAATAGAGTTTGGAGACTACTTGATGCAAGTCTTGAAGTATCTTTTTTTAAAAAGAGAAACAATACTTTTCATTGATATAATTGAAAAGTGTCTTGTGCTCCAAAATACAAGATACCACGAACAACAAAATTAACAAGGATACATATTGCGTAATACAAAGACAGAGAGACAAAACATTTCATTTCAAACAAATATCTTGAATGGAATAATTGGCAAAAGCTTTAGAATGAGAACACCATGATGAAGCAAGAGTCTTGAAGTCTTGAAGTATCTTGGATATTCTTTTATGTTTCTTAAAATATTTAGTCATTCTTGGGGTAGGTAGTGTTTACCGAGACCTTTTGTATTTAGTTCTTCAAGTTTTTATATTCAAGTATTAGTTCTTTTAGATCCATTCTTGGTTCTAAAAAGTAGTTGATTTATTAGTTAGTTAGCCGGCTGGCATAAAGCTATAAATAGCTTGTTGTACTCGTCTCAAAGGAATAATTTTGAATAGACTTTACTTCCTGAACGCAAATTCTAGTGGGCTTGTTTTTTTGTATGCCCAAGCATTCTTTAAAGAAAGTTGTTTTCATTTTAAAAATAAAATAAAATAAAAAGTAAATTCATCGATGAAAAGGAACCAACAAAAAGGCACTTATGTTGCTTACATCCTCAGGTGTCACAGCATCTTTTTTCAAAGAAATGCTTGCGTTGCGCTTCTTAATTAAAATAATCTGTCCGCTCGAATTTCTCTGCAGTATTATATATGATTCAGTCATTCATAATGAAGATAAACATGAAGTAAACTTACAACATCGTAAAGTACAAATGAGGGTGGGTTGTTTATTCGAATTGAGCGTATAATTATATTATGCATATAAAAATGTTATGAACTAACCTGCTGCAGAGCATATTCCTTCAGTTTCTTCCTAATTATAGTCTCAGACAGGTATGGAAACTGAGAAGGTAGTTCCTCAACACGGATGTCAGGGATTCGTCGACGCTTTTCAGCAGCAAGGAATTCACGAAACATATACAAAGTTAGTCTATTCATCATAAAAGTTTGAAGAGACTTTGTTCCCGGAGAAAACACCTCCATCAGCGGCTCCTGCACAAAATACCAATTAATAGAGCTGATAACAGAATTTGATTAAGGACATTAGAATTCGTCTGGATTGATTTTTTAAGTGCTTAGAAAAGTGTTTTTAAGTAGGGAAAAAAATTAAAACAGCTCCTTAAGCACATAGAAAGTAGAATCCAAACCTTCCTTAAATATTCATCTTCTTGAACTTCTACAAATGTATCGGAAACAAAAAGGAGAAATCAATAGGAAAAGTTATTAGAATAATGGTCTGATGGAAGGAGATACAAGCCTAGGGACAAAATAACTTCCAAAGGCCTTTGAAGACTTCTTTTCCCATAAAACCAGCTTATTTTGTTTGAAGCTGCAGTCATTTGTCCATCTGCACTGGTTTTTCAGTGTTCCATTGGCTCATTCATTTTGAAGATTCAAGATTCTTTGGTTCTTAGGTTCTTACCGATGTTCTCATTCTATGATTTAAGTGTATTCATCTCCAAATTTCTTGTTTAATTGGAGGGCTTTTTTTTTTGTATTCTCCTCATAATAATGCATGGTTCTCTTAGGTTTGTTCATTTTAAGTTTTCTGAATCTTCGTTTTGTTTCCTTGTAATTTGAGCATTAATCACTTTTCATTTTATCAATGAAAAGTTCTGTTTCGTTTTTTTTTAGGGAAAAAAAAAAAGAAAAGGAAAAGTTATTAGACTACATCTAATATATTGCAATTTCAATCAGTTGACCTCATTTCCTAAATTCAAACCAATCAACTTAGTATCCTGTCTACAAAATTTTGGAGATTTAATAAAATAATTAACTTACTCAGACACTATACATTACATTTTTGGAGATTGATTAAAATAGTTAACCTCCATCGTGGTTCTACCATTTGCTCACAAAGTGGCAAGGAAAGAACCTTGCCTCGTTCTTGGCAAAGATTTTCAGCACAATAAGAGTTCAAGCCGACTTATTCATAACTCTGATGTCTCACGTCCTCATAATACTTCTAAAAAAACAAACGTCAAAGTAACGTTACTGCTTAAGGAAAATGACTGCCAAACTTTGGTTCGCCTCAAGTCTTCTTCTAATTTTCTCTTTCCAAGAAATTTCCAAGGTTCTTTTTTCAAAAAGGAAACACCACTTTTCATGATGAAATAAAGAGACTAATGCTCGAATTACAAAAAACTACTAAAAATAAGAAATAGGGATCAACAGATGCACCTGGCTATCTCGACTAGGTCGACACACCTATAGCATCCTCATCATACCTCAAAACGAACATTTTGAATACAATAGAAAACCATGTGTCTAAAAATACCATTACATAAAATGAATGAAAGCATTCCAATTAAGACAAATATCTTGAATAGAATAATCCGAAATTTTTTTGGAAAGTGAACACTAAGAAGAAGCTTTAACTCTTGCAATCTCATAACGATCAAACCATTTAAGAGACTTTTCTTGAAAAATATGTTGATTTCTCTCCAACCAAATTTCTATCAAAACTACTTTAATTGCATTAATCCATAACTGAAGCAAGTGAGCTTTTAAAAAAGGACCAATGATAAGCTGAGACACATTCTCCTTGAAAACATTGCTGAAAACCCAATGAAGATTAAATGTCGCAAACAATTTCCTCCATAATTCCAAAGAGCAGGGAGCAGATTGAGGGCAAAAGATAATGATTTGGCAGCTTCCTTTGAAGAGTTTGTGAGCAATTGAGAGAACCATAAATCATTGCCCAAATTATGATATTTATTCTCCTCGGGCAGCTTGATTTCCATAAGTTTTTGTACAACAGACTGTCTATTGGTGAAGATGAGTTCAAATGCTTGAATAATAATTTCACAGAAAAAGCACTTGAAGCATCTAAAGACCAAAATCTACAATCTTACCCATCAACTATCCTTTTACCTTCTAATAAAAGTAAAAGATTTTGAAAATCCTGAATTTCATCATCTTTTAGTAATCTCCTGAAAGTAATTGACTACGACAAAGCAGTTGAATCCCAATGTTGAAAAACTGAACTTTCAGGAGACAAGGTAAATTCTATATAATTTTGGAAACAAAGAACAGTAGAGAGGAACTCAACCAGTTGTGATGCCAAAAGGAAATTTTAAAGGCATTACCGAGTTTAAAAGATGCAAATGATGCAATTTTTTGCCAAACTCGGGAAATAGTAATAGTAATCCAAGGACTTCTAAGGCTTTCCCTTCTTTTCCAGCCGTGTGTCATTCAAATGAATCACTATCATGAATATTTTTTACTACCTTACACCAAAGAGCTTCTTTCTCATGCATAAACCTCCAACCCCATTTTACCAATAGAGCCACATTTTGGTTTTTTAGATCACCAAAACCAAGGCCTCCGTGTTTTTGTTGTTTGGAAACTATCTCCCATTTGACAAGGTGATTAATCTTGCTTCCATCAAAACCTTCCCAAAAGAACTTTCTCATAATCTTTCCAAGGTTCTCATTTCATAATATATATAGTGGTTGGAATGCTTTCATTAATCCTTTCTAATTTTGGTTTATCTTTGCCTGTCTTTGTTTGTTTATTTTTGTCTTGTATTGTCTGTCTTTCTTATTTTGTTTCCTTGCATCCTTGAGCATTAGTCTTATTTCATTCTCTTGATGAAAAGTTTCGTATCCTTTTCTAGAATGGTCGAATTAAGCCTTGACCTCAACAGCATTTAGATTTTTTGCTTGCCCTTGGACCATTGGGATAAGATAACTCGTAAAATGAATAATATAATAAATTAGTAATGAATTTAAATTATGGCAATGAATTATTTCAAGGAGCAAGTTGGTAATTTTTCTCACATCTAACCCCATTGTCTTCTGACCATTTTATCATGTAAGCTTGTATCAACATAGTACAAGGAATCAAATTCAAGAAACAAAAGACCTCTAGAAGCCGTGATTTTAGTACCTTGGGACATTAATATACTGTCCACAAATCCCCAAAGACATTTACATACTAGTGGTTCAAACCAAAAATCTAACAACTCCAAATCAATAATGTTACGTTACATATACATTAGCTCTTATGAATCGTTGTTAAGTACTAAATTCAGCAATTTAGTTACATGAGGATGAGACTCTTTTACTCGACTGTACATTATGTTAATGTACAAAGAGAAACTGAAAACATCATGATTGTGTTAAAACTAGAAGAATTCCTAGAAAGTTCATCCTTTCGCAGTAATTGAATTAGTTAATGTGATCTAAATAGTGGGATGTCATCCTTTCATTTATTGTTGGACCCGTCTCCACAAATTGTAGAAAGTGAGATTTTCATGCCCTCTCACGAGGTCATCCTTTCTCAGTATTATAAATATCAAAAAACATTAAGAGTCCGTATCTATGAAAATACAGCAAGCAATCAAACCATGATCTATTCAAGTACAAATTCAACCAAATATTGAGAGAATCTGATAAAATTAAAACAAGAAAAGAGAATGCTGTCAATCAAATAAAGCAAGTCCAATTAAATAAAGAAAAATAATAAAACTAAAAAAAAAAAGAGAGAGAGAGAAACAAGAAACAAAACAAAACCAACCTGCTGGCCAACTGCAAAATTTTTGTCAATACGTCTTAGGGAAAGCTTCCCCTTTGCAGAACGGACCAATATATAATCAGTCATTGGCACCTTGTGGGAAAATACAGGTGACCTGTACATGTTTGTTTCAAGAGATGCCTGTATTGAACCACCTTTTAAATCCCCAAGATAAGGAGATTTATCTGAAGGTTCGAGGATAATGACATGTCCTAAACTATCCCCCCCATTTCGCAACAGTGCACCAGTTTGATCATCGGGGGACGACTTTTGATAATAAGTGCATAGTCTTGCCCCCATTCCAATGTTGCCCAAAAGTAAAGGCCTTTCTTCACAATACCTACGACAAAGATAGCATAATTAGTAAGAAAAAAAATATTAAAGGAAACAAAACTTTCATTGATAGAATCAAAAGAGCCAATGCTCAAAGTACAATGAAACAAACATAAGCAAAATAAAGTGATTACATCCATTACAGCCAAATACAAAAGGTAAAGAACTCAGTAAAAAATATGCATCCCAATGATCAAGAACCAAATCATTGACCAAATCGGCAAAAAATTAATTAAATTTTGATTACTTTCAAAGGTCTTTCCGGAGAATGCTCACTAGCTCAGCGAGTAAAATTAATGACATCTCCGATGCACCAAGATTCAACACAATAATCTAACAGACATCAAATTAGGCCACAAAAACTTCCTTTCATGAATTCATTCAAACCATGGACATTATCAAGTCATACACTACAAGGATAAAGAATAACCTCCTTGAAGAATTTCTATCACCGAAGACTTAACAAAAGACCATCAAATTAAAAGGCCTTGGTGTAATACCAAAAGACTAATTTTGAATGAAAAGATTCTCTCCTTCTAAATGAGGGAGGAGGTCTTTATTTATAGGGAAAAGTGATTACAAGATGCTAACAAGATAACAACTACTAACTAACTAACTCCTTGGTTAGTTTTACAAAAAGACCCCTTGGTACACCATATTCCACCCCCCTAGAATCAGACTCGAGGATGACAATTAGGATGCCAAACGAGCAAAATAAGGTTTGAGATTAGCAACATTGAATTTGGATTAATATGTAGGTCACCTACGATAACTTTGTTTGGTCATCGATCTGCGAATGAGAAGTAACAGTTAAATGCAGTCTTTCACTCATCCCTCAGCCTTATTCGAGTCCGATGGTATTCACTCTTCAAGTCCTCTTTTGAAAAAATCAAGGCTCCTTTCATGTGTTCTCTTTGTAAATAGAATGGAGAGGATCTACAACACCTCTTTTTCACTTGCCCATATTCAGCTAGTGTTGAGAGAATAATATTTTTAATACCTCATGGGTGTTCAACAATGATTTTAGATACAACATGCAGCAGCTTTTAATTGGTCCACATCTAAAGAGAGAGCCCCGTTTGATTTGGTTCAATGCGGTCAAGGCTTTTTTGGCTGAATTGTGGTGTGAGAGAAACCAAAGGATGCTTCATGAAAAAACCCTTGGCTGGTCAGACCATTTGGAAGTCGCCCGTCATGATGCTTATTTGTGGTGCATCCAATCCAAGCAATTTGAGGCCTATCCTCTTCAAAACTTTTGTTTAAGTTGCCGAGCTTTTATCTTTACAGCATAGTTTGCTTTTGATTTTGGCTGTTTGTTTTGTTTATTTATAGCGATTCAGAGCTTCTAGCTTCTTGTCTTGGACGTTGACATATTAGTACTTATATTTTGTTTAAGTTGCCGAGCTTTTATCTTTACAGCATAGTTTGCTTTTGATTTTGGCTGTTTGTTTTGTTTATTTATAGCGATTCAGAGCTTCTAGCTTCTTGTCTTGGACGTTGACATATTAGTACTTATATTTTGTATGGGTTGTTTTTAGCCTTGGATCCTTTTAGCATATCTTTATTCGGAGATGATGAGGGCACTATGGAGTTGTGTCAACCTCGTTGAGATGTCCTAGTGTGCCTACTGATCCATTTGGCCTTTTGTAACTTGCTCTCTATATAAATATTTTGTACTTTGAGCATTCATTTCATTTTATTACTATTAATAAAGAGATTCGTCCATTTCCACCAAAAAAAAAAAAAAAAAATTCAAAGCTCCTCCAAGTTGATTAAGTAAATCACCTATTTTAGGGATTGGGTAGCTATACTTCACTGTAATCCCGTTGATAGCTCTACTATCAACATACATCATCCAACTTCCATCTTTCTTTGGTGTAAGTAGGGCTGGCACTGCACACAGGCTCAAACTCGGTTGAATATATCCTTTTTTTTAGTAACTCCTCGATATGTTGATGAAGGATTTCGTACTCCTTAGGACACATCTTATAATGACAAATTTGATAGCTCCCGGAATTAGATCAATATGGTGCTGTATGTTTCGCAAAGGAGGCAGCCCCTCGGGTTTTTCTTTCAATTGTGGGAATTAATCGAATAATCTTGTATTTCCGAAGGAACTCCAACTTCTAGTTTCTTCGGACTTTTCAGCAACAAGTAGTCCTAAAATATCAGCCCCCTTTCTTTCATTAATGTTTTGCCACTGATTGTGATAAACAAGTGGCTGCTATCTTCCTGTTTCACTTTTACTCCCACATCCTTCTTGTCTAGTGGGAGTAGTACCACTTTCTTGCCCATCCAATTGAATTTGTAAGTATTCTCTCTCCCCTTGTGCAAGGTTCGAGTATCATACTGACACGGTCTTCCCAAGAGGATATGACATAAATCCATTTCTAACCTATCACATAATATTTGATCTTCATAGCCACTATCAATTGAAAGAGGGATGGTGCAAATTTTACTTGTGTTTCACCACCTTTCTTCACCCAACCACTACGTTTCTTCACCAACCTGTCTTGTAAGGACTTGGATGAGCTTCAACCCTGAGATTCAAGGCAGCCACTAGCTTCTTAGAGACAAAATTCCCGCTACTTCCACCTTCTTCAATGTGACGATATTAAAGTTGGCACTAGCGCCTGAGTACAACCTTCTTCAATGTGATCAAAATTAACATCTATTGCCTTGGATACATGAATTGAAGCACCTTTTCACAATAATGCTTATGAAAAAAATTATATAAACCTTTCATTATTTAATTCACGAGTGAACTACCCTTTCCTCTTCCAAAGATGATTATACAAAATACTAAATCAGGTTGATTTCCATTAATTAATTGAGGAGAGAGAGGAAAATCTGGCTTAGATTGTTGGATTTCCAAAAGAGCATTGTTTTTAATTGTTGAAATATGTTAAATTAGCCCTAAGGGCATTTTTGTCTTTTTACTATATTTGTTAAATTAGGGTTTCACATTATTCTATTTATATCTAGGGTTGGGTCTATTGTAAACAAGAGATAAAAATAATAAGTTCTTTTCTACCGTGGTTTTTCTTCCCTGAATTAGGGTTTTCCACGTAAACTCCTTGTGTTGTCTTCTTTTCCTATTTCAATATGGTATCAGAGCAAGGTGATGAAACCCTAGCCCCGGTAGAAGAAACTCAGTCATCAAACTTGATACGTGAAGTTACGCTGAATGATGAGGCTGTGATTCAAGCAGCGGTTGACAGCTATCTCCGAACTATCATCCCAAGTGGTGGAATAACTCCAGCGTCCCAACTGAACACCATTGATCGGATTCTTCCAGCCGAACAGCAGGTGGTGGTGGAAGGTCACGCCTTCCAGCCGACGCACGCGATCGGGTCACAACCAATCGGACCCGCAGCTTCGCACACAACCGCCTCCGCCTCACACGTTCTCCAGCCCGCGCACGCAATCGGTCTACAGCCGGTAGGTATCTCGGCGTCGCACAGAATCGCATCTTCATCAGACGATCATGGGCTCGTTCCAGCTGCCGGGTCGGGTCAGATCGGCGCGATTTCTTCCGCTTCGCAGCAGATCGCCGAGCCGTTCGTCCGATACCCACCATCACAGCAGTCTGGGAGCAGCGCTGGTCACGGGTTGCCGAACTTTGCCACTGGTGGACTTCCGGCAGTAGCTTCTTCACAGTATCATGGTGGACCGCCTCTTCCTCATGTATATCCGGTTCAGCCCCAGTTTCGAATGGGTGAGTCCATTGAAGAAAATCCCATGGTATTTAGACAGGAAAATTCCAGATCTGAATCTCATGGGGAACTCCAACAACAATTAGCTAGTCTTCAGCAACAGATGGTCGCTCTGGGAGCCCGATTGAATGGCCATGGTTCTTCCCCGATGTATTCAGAAAATCCGGTATCAATGTTTCCTACTCCAACTTCTAATCTTTTATCTGGAACAATTGTAAATTCTGCAGGAATGATCACGGGAGAGAAGTTGAATGGGCAAAATTACTTCTCTTGGTCCCAAACCATTAAAATGGTTCTTGAGGGACGCCATAAGTTTGGATATTTAACTGGAGAGATACCACGACCGAATCTTGGGGATCCTCAAGAACGTGTCTGGAAGGCAGAGGATTCTTTGCTCCACTCAATGTTAATTAGTAGTATGGAACCACAAATCGGGAAACCCTTACTCTATTCAGCCACTGCCCGAGATATTTGGGATGCAGTCCGAAGGTTATATTCGAGGTGTCAGAACGCATCCCGCCTGTATACTCTACGTAAACAGGTTCACGAATGCAAACAAGGGAGCATGGATGTAACGTCATACTTCAGCAAGATGTCATTGTTATGGCAAGAAATGGATCTATGTCGGGAGATCATATGAACCTGCCCACAAGATGGAATTCAATACTCCAAGATAGAAGAGGTTGAGCGTGTGTATGATTTTCTTGCTGGGCTACACCCCAAATTTGATATAGTTCGCAGTAGAATACTGGGGCAGAAACCAATTCCGTCTCTCATGGAGGTATGTTCAAAAGTTAGATTGGAAGAAGATAGATCGAGTGCAATGAATGGGTCAAGTGTTACTACTATAGAGTCAGCTGCCTTCGGGGTGAAGTCCGCTGGAGCTGATGGTGACAAGCAGAATAGTAAAACACCCCCAGTGTGTGAGCATTGTAAAAAACAGTGGCATACGAAGGATCAATGCTGGAAATTGCATGGTCGTCCTCCAAATGGTAAACGTAGCCCTCCGAATGACAGGTCGAAATCCGAGCGTGCTCTAGTGGGTGAATCAGTTGAGGGGACTGCACAACCTCAGGCACAGCTTCCAGTGACTAATCCTGGGGATTCAGGTACCGTTGGAATTGGAACAGTTGCTCAATCAGGTAACCCTCAATCCTTGAGTTTTCTTGTTGAGGGGAATGAGTTATGGATTCTAGATTCAGGAGCAACCGATCACTTGACTGGCTCATCTGACCGATTTCTCTCATACTATCCAAGTGCTGGAAATGAGAGAATTCGAATTGCGGATGGGTCCTTCGCTCCTGTTGTTAGAAAAGGCAGACTGTCACCATTTCATGGATTAACTCTGCAAAATGTCTTACACGTGCCCAAAATTTCTTACAATTTATTATCAATAAGCAAAATAACAAAAGATTTGAACTGTAGAGTTGTCTTCTCACCAGATACTGCTTTGTTTCAGGACTTGAGCTCGGGGAAGACGATTGGCACTGCCCGATATGACAGAGGCCTATATTTCCTTTCTACAGATGTTTCCTCCAAAAGCTTGTTTAGGACTAGTCTTTTATCTTCGTTTGCTATATCTGAAACAGATTATTTATTGTGGCATTTTCGTCTTGGACATCCTAGTTTTCAATATATGCGGTATTTGTTTCCTCATTTATTCCATAATGTGAATGTTTCTTCATTATCTTGTGATGTCTGTATACGTACTAAACAACCTCGCGTGTCATTTGTTTCTCAGCCCTATAAGCCTACCCAGCCTTTCCACCTGGTTCACAGTGATGTTTGGGGTCCCTCGAGCATCACTACCCTGTCTGGTAAACGGTGGTTTGTAACTTTCATTGATGACCATACCCGACTTACATGGGTATATCTCCTTGCTGATAAGTCCGAGGTTTTATCTACCTTCAAACAGTTCTATACCACTGTATTAACACAGTTTAACACAGATTGCCATTCTCCGAAGTGACAATGGTCGTGAGTTTGTCAACCACACATTCCAGGAATTCCTAGTGTCAAAAGGGATCATCCATCAAAACTCGTGTGCCTATACTCCACAACAAAATGGGGTAGCTGAACGAAAAAATCGCCATCTTATTGAAGTTGCTCGTTCCTTGATAATTCCAGCGTCTCTTCCTTCGTACCTGTGGGGAGATGCGATTCTTACCGCAGCTCATCTAATTAATAGAATGCCTTCCCGAGTTCTAAAGTTTCAAACCCCTCTTGAGTGCTTCAAAGAGTCATATCAGTCTACCCGTCTTATTCCTGAGGTTCCTCTTCGTGTGTTTGGGTGTACAACCTTTGTTCATACTCATGGTCCACACCGGACTAAGTTTGCTCCACGAGCTAAAACATGTGTGTTTGTCGGGTATCCCCTTCATCAGCGAGGTTATAAATGCTTTCATCCATCTTCCAGAAAATATTTTGTCACTATGGATGTCACGTTCCTTGAAGACAAACCGTTCTTTCCCGTTAGTCATCTTCAGGGGGAGACCACGAATGAAGAGACTAACAATTCCACGTACTCCATACCCATTAGCCTCAACCTTGAGCCTAGTCCCAATATTCAGCTTAGTCCCAATATTCCTGGACCTAGTCTACCTAGTCTTGAACCTAATTCTGCTCCTGTTGTTCCCGTGTCGGTTCTTCCTACTAAACAAGTACCCTGGATAACGTATTATAGGAGGAATCTCAGAAAGGAAATTCAGGAAACCTCTGGTGTTCCATCGGAAAGTGTCCAAGCGTCAGAACCAGCACAAGTTCAAGATCTCGTTGTTTCAAAGGAGAGTCTTGAAGAAAAGTCTGGGAACATAGAAAATGACGAAATGAGCTCAGAAAAGGTTAAATGTCAAGAAGGGATGAGATGCTTAACAATCCTCAAGAGGATGCAGAATTGTCTCAAAAGTCCGATACTGAAGAGAGACAGACGAAAACTGACAACTATGATACCACTCTGGATATGTCAATTGCTCTGAGAAAGGGAACCAGGTCATGTACAAAATACCCTTTGCATAGCTTTCTGACCTATAGTAACTTATCTCCTGTTTTTAAGGCTTTTACTACTCAGCTAGATGCTCTAACAATACCTACCAGTGTACATGCGGCCATGGAAGTTCCCGAATGGAAAGCAGCAGTAATGGAGGAAATGAGAGCTCTTGAGGCAAATAAGACTTGGGAGTTAGTAACTCTCCCTAGAGGTCACAAAACAGTTGGTTGCAAATGGGTGTTCACAGTGAAGTATAAATCTGACGGAACACTTGAGAGGTATAAAGCCCGGTTAGTTGCTAAAGGATTCACTCAGACGTATGGGATTGATTATTCAGAAACCTTTTCCCCAGTGGCTAAGTTAAACACGATTCATGTTCTTCTGTCTGTCGTCGTGAATAAAGATTGGCCCCTACATCAACTAGATGTAAAGAACGCATTCCTAAATGGTGAGTTGGAAGAGGAAGTTTATATGAGTCCACCTCCAGGTTTTGAAGCTAAGTTTGGGAATCATGTTTGCAAACTCGGGAAGTCTTTATATGGGTTGAAGCAGTCTCCTAGGGCGTGGTTTGACAGGTTCACCGTGTTTGTTAAGTCCCAAGGGTTTGTTCAGGAACATTTTGATCATACCTTGTTTACCAAAAAATCACCCTTAGGAAAGATTGCTGTGTTGGTAGTGTATGTTGATGATATCATCCTATCAAGGGATGATACGGCAGAAATTGCTAAGCTAAAACAAAGGATGGCAAGTGAATTTGAAATTAAGGATCTTGGCAGTTTAAGGTATTTTCTAGGAATGGAAGTGGCAAAATCAAAAGCAGGAATATTTGTTTCTCAGCGGAAGTACACTATGGATTTGTTAAAAGAAACAGGAATGACCGGATCCAAACCTATTGACACTCCTATTGAGGTCAATAGCAAACTGAAAAATGTTTTGGAAGGAGTTCCTGTGAATAAGGAGAGGTATCAACGCCTAGTAGGAAAACTGATTTACTTGTCTCATACTAGGCCCGACATCTCCTATGCTGTGAGTGTAGTAAGTCAGTTCATGCAGAGTCCATATGAGGAGCACATGGAAGCTGTGACTCGAATTTTGAGATATTTAAAGTCCACCCCTAGGAAGGGCTTGGTATTCAGGAAACATGACACACGAAGCATCGAGGCATATACTGACTCAGATTGGGCCGGATCTGTGACTGATAGAAGGTCAACCTCAGGGTACTGTACCTTTGTATGGGGAAATTTGGTAACTTGGTGGAGTAAAAAACAGGGTGTAGTGGCCAGAAGTAGTGCTGAGGCAGAGTATAGAGCTATGAATCTGGGAGTGTGTGAAGAAATCTGGTTGCAGAAGGTGTTATCTGATCTTCACGAGAGTAGTCCTGGGCCTATGAAGCTGTATTGTGATAATAAGGCTGCCATCAGTATTGCAAATAATCCCGTACAACATGATAGAACCAAACATGTTGAAATTGATAGGCACTTTATTAAAGAAAAGTTAGATCGCGGAGCTATTTGTATTCCCTATGTACCTTCAGTCCAACAGATTGCCGATGTTTTTACGAAAGGATTATCGAGACAGACGTTTGAAGCTTGTATTAGCAAGTTGGGCCTTGCCGATATCTATGCCCCAACTTGAGGGGGAGTGTTGAAATAAGTTAAATTAGCCCTAAGGGCATTTTTGTCTTTTTACTATATTTGCTAAATTAGGGTTTCACATTATTCTATTTATATCTAGGGTTGGGTCTATTGTAAACAAGAGATAAAAATAATAAGTTCTTTTCTACCGTGGTTTTTCTTCCCTGAATTAGGGTTTTCCACGTAAACTCCTTGTGTTGTCTTCTTTCCCTATTTCAATATTAATGTTCAAAGGAGAGAGGATGAATTAATGGCTCATTATCGTCTAGAAAGAGAATATCATTCTTATTAATAATTGAAACATCATTTCCACCATCAGATTAATACACTCTTCATGCAACGAGGGGGCATCTGATTTTTCCAGCCTGATAACTACTATCACTAAATCAAGTTTCATATCCACTACTTCCTTCTTTTTTCAAACCTAAACAGACGCATATTCAGACTTTAGAACACCAATCATAGCATCCGAAAAATCTGTAACCAAGCTAGAATAAGAAAAACATTTTTGACTAACCATGTCTGCAAAACTTCTCTCAGCCACCTTTCAATTCGATAGAGAATCTTCAACTTCTGACTTCTTGGAACGACTCTAAGACTTAAACCAATCAAAAGCTCAGAGGAAATCTTTGATCATCTCCCAAAAAACTAACCATCCTTTCTTATCCATACCAGCAGGAACATGTAGATTTTTTCTTCCTCCAATTGCAGGCCAAACTACACACTCAAAGTACCAACCAACTGAAGAACGAAATTTAGCTAAACGAACAACCTCACAATCATTTCTCACCTTCTTTTGAAAGAATGCCTTGATAGGAGGATGCAGAATCTCCACCAAGCCAACTTCAAACAATTGCAGAGACGATAAAGAAAGGAAAATTTTCTGTTTATGGGTCATTAAGAAGAGAAACATTCGGTTTTGAAAAATATTTTTGACCAACCACATCCGCAAAACTTCTCCTAGTCACCTTGGCACCCTTCAATTCAGTAGAGAACCGTTCAACTTCTAACTCCTTGAAATGATACTAAGACTTAAACCTATCAAAAGTTGTGAGGGAATCTTTGATCATCTCCTAAAAAATTAACCATCCTTTCTTATCTATTCCAGCTGGAACATGTAGATTTTTTCTTCCTTCAGTTTTAGGCCAAACGGCACACTCAAAGAACCAACCAACCAAAGAACGAAATTTAGCTAAACGAACAACCTCACAATCATTTCTCACCTTCTTTTGAAAGAATGCCTTGATTGGAGGATGCAGAATCTCCAGCTTCAAACCATTGCAGAGACGATAAAGAAAGGAAAATCTTCCGTTGATGGGTCATACTCATACCTTCCGAGAAACAACCATTCTCTTCAAACCAAAAACAAAAATAAGTACCTCAAGTGCAGCAACTTTTAACGTCCATACTCACTAAGGATATCGCAAACAAGTGTCTAACTGGAGGACTTTGAACCAATGTTAACCGGAGAAAAGAACTGCTACTCATATGGAAAACTTTGAAACTAAAGTTTACCCTTCATAATTATTATGAAGGGAAAACTTTAGTTTCAAAGTTTTTCATTTAAGTAGCAATTGTTTTTTTTCCTTTTATCCCAAAAATGAACAGAAAGCAAACGTAGCATGTCAACGCATTACATTACCAACTCCTAACTTCCTCCAAGCTCACACTAATGTCAATCGGTGAAGTTTTTGCCACATTCAAAGACAAACCAGAACCAGCCAAAACTAAATTTAAGATATCCCACCACTTCTTGCAAGGGAACTCTCATCTAGACAATATCTGATTTGCATACTGAAGAACGGCCACTTCCGCAGAATCTTTTCCCACCTTGAAGCCTTCAAAAATCTCTTCTCAAGACAAAACTGAAGTGTTCAACTTAGAGCACCACCAATAATTATAAAGAGGAATGGAGATAAAAGGATTTCTTTGACTTAGCCCCCAAGTAGCCACAAATTTCTCCTTTGGTTTCTCATTATTAATAATGGAAAAATTAGGGGTCTTCAAGCAACCTCGTTTCCATCTCCATCTATTGCCAAAACCTTTCAAATTTTTTCTAAAGGAAAAAAAACTTTACATTGAGAAAAATGAAAAGAGACTAATACTCAAAATACAATAAAACAAAAACAAATACAAATACAGCCATTACAACCAATTAAGAACATAGAAAAAGTCTGCAGCCCAAGGATCGAAAACTGAAACAGCAAAAATAATCAAAAATCAAATCCTTTTGAAGGCCTACTCAATGAAGAATGCTCACAAGTCCATCGAGGAAAAAAAATAAATAAATAAATAAAGACAAACCAAAGAACCAAGATGCAACACAAAATCCGACAAAGAAGACAAAATGTGCCACTGAAACTTCAGCCCATGTAACCATACGGATTTATTCTTAACTCTTCAGACTTTCTCTCTCTAACTTCTCTTTAATATTATATCAACACTCTAACACTCCTCACTTGTGGACTTGAAAACTTATTGAAGCCCAACAAGTGAAATTCAATATTAACTGGGGAGGAAATGACTTTGCGGGGAATCAAATTCAGGACCTTTATACCAATTGTTTGGCGTAACAATCCTCCACATTGTTAAATTACCAATTGACCCAAATGCTTAAGCTGATGGGTTATGGTAAATATAATTATATAACACATTAACACTCTCTCCTCACTTGTGATTTTAAAAATTCGTAGAAGACCCAACAAGTAGAAATCAATTTTAATCGGGAAGGAATTGACATCACAAGGGTTTGAACACATGACCTACTTTGGTACCATGTACTCAGTCGTTTTTTCTTAAAAAAAGGGATAGCATGTGCTCAATAGTGGAAAAATACTTTGTTATTTAGATTAGAGTTACAGATATATAGGCATACAAAGAAACCCTAAACTAGGAATGTACACTTACAATAAAGGGCAGATATACATACTAATATACATATATATATACTACAACACACATCTCCACATTAGTATGATATTGTCCACTTTAGCCATACATTCATAACTTAAAAGTTAAAAAAAAAAAAAAAAAAAAAGATTAAAGAAAAGGCTTTGTTTTTAAATATGAAAAATAAAAGCCAGGTGTTTGTTTTTTTAATAGCAAGAAACAACTTCTCATATTGATAGATGAAATGCCAATTGGTTATTAAACCCAGCACTTAATTTCTTCTATTGTAAAGGGTCTCCAATGCAATCAATTCTTCTATAAGTGAAGACTATTTTATTGAAATCAATGTTCTAGGAATTTAAAACTATTTAAAATAGACATTTTCCTACCTTGCTTGAGATTTGATTTATAAAATTGCAGACAAGATCATAGTGAGTCTTTCCCATTATGTAGATTTTCATGTTTTATAATCAAATTTTACTCCGTACCAATAAGATGAACTACCAAAATACCTTGATTCACATTTTTTCTATACAATAGTATAAGTGCATATGAACATTATAATAACAAATAATGAACAAATATAATAAATGAATGAATGTCAAATGCGGACAGTACTTATATTTGAAAGCATAAGCAACCATCAGAACATAAGTGACGTTTAATGTTCAATTCAATGGACTGTTTGGGATTTTCAAATTTTAGAAGACGTTTCCTTTTTCATTCTCTTAATTCAGAGGATATACTAGCAAATTTTTACAGAATGGACAATTGGGCTATAGCATGCAAAGGACTTGTTCATCTAAAACAATGAGAACAATCAAAAAATAAAGCCAACTGTTAACCAATGCAGCACAAACTTCGCATATGAGCAAGACACTGAAGCAGAATTAACTTGACAAATGAGGCAACAATCAACATAGAAGAGCCCCAAAATGAACACAAGATTTAAAGCATCAATATTCTACAAGAGAAACCACATTCACTTACTCCATCAGAAAAACGTGTCCGTCTTTCACAGAAAGATCAGATTTCTTTTTGAATGCTCCAGGAGATCTCACAGATCTATTTTCACCACGCAAATTTTGTGCCCTTGGCATTATATATATTTTCGAACGAACAAGATGAAGTAAGGAATTTGGTTTCACATTTTGGGCAGCCAAAGACTTTTCTCTTTCAAGCTCCTTTCCAGAATAAAATAATTTGATATTTTCAGAGGGCTTCATATCTAGCCAGGATGGAAAGAAAAAAAAGGTTATGAGTCACATGACATAATTTAGTAATAAGAAGGAAAGAAAACATGTGATCATACAGCACAGCACGTACATTACACAAATCGTACAAGGGATAAACTAGCGAAAAATACCCAAAAAAAAAAATTTTGATAACCTAGCTTCTTGGAAGCTTTGGCCATGATTGACGAAACAGTCTCCTCAGGATCAACAATATGTTTACTGCCTTTGCCTCCTAAACTCTTCATAATAATCTTCATTTGTCCTTGGGTAGGTAACTTCTGTAGTTCTCTGACAGTCACCTCATTATCATGTGGATACCATAAAGCTTTAGGGCGATGAAAATTAGCTAGCTCTTTGCTGCAAAAAAGGTAGACAAAAACACATTAGGAAATTGCTTTTGATAAAATATAGCTATCATCCAAAAGAAAACAATGAAAAAGGTATATGGATACTCATTGATCAAATTTTGTTGTGGTTGTATGATACTTTCCAATCCATCTGTTCTTGAGCATTCTTCCTCTTTAACATATAACCTTTTCTTGGTTTTATATCCATATAATATTCATAAGCCATTCTTCCTCTTTATCATATAGCTTTTTCTTGGTTTTATATCCATATAATACCCATAAGCAATACTAATGGCAAAAATAACAAATCAATCAAATGGCGTCCATCATTGCAGAAAAACTAATGTATTGCAAGCTATAAGCAATCAAGCGGAGCTCAATGTCTTCCAAAGATGTAAATAATATCAAAAAAATAGTTGATCCTAATTAGAGCTGATATCTAGACTGGATACATAAAGACATTTTTTTTCTTCAAAATCAACCTTTTCCCTCTTTCAATATTTTTCATTAAATAATTAAGAGTGATTTCTCTTCTTGAAGTCAGGAACAAACAATTGTGATTTATGAGAATCTCTTCTTTGGTGTCAAGGTAATAGCTGTAATAGACATCGACTCCCAAGAAAGCGTTGGGACATACAACACATTCTAGGTCAGAAGCTGATCCATGTAACCATACGGATGTATTCTTAATAATCTTACGGCACTTACATATGAAGAGCAACATGTAATCCCTTTGGCATGTTGCCCTTTTGTAATTTCACAATATCAACGTAATTATGATTGAATGTTTTTCATCAATATATATATATAGTGGCTACCTACTTAAGATACAAAATACGCTACAAAGTCTTCTAATACTAAATGTTGAAGGCCAAGTAATTGTCTCATGAGGTTAGTTGAAGCCTATATTAGTAGGCCTGTTATAAAAATAAATAAATAAATAAACTAGTCTTACTTGCTCAACTTCAGCTTCATTGTCTGTAACATCATTGCGGGTTTTGAATGGAAAACTTTGATACCATGAACAGAACGTTTTTTAGAATTTGATTTCAGTTGCTGAGATGCTTTTCTATTGGAGTAGTGTTTGTCATTAGAAACAACTCGCCAGCCACCTTGACCTCCACTTCCGGATATCTCAAAAGAATTTCCATTGATTGACATTGATGACCGTGTTAAAATCATAGCTCCAGAATGAAACTGAATGTACTTCGATTCATTTTCATCTGAAATTTCAAAAAGCATGTGTTCATCTTCAAGATCAAATATAAACTTTGGTTTTTCAATAGGTTCATCTGTTTCCCATAGTACTTTGTCTAACCAAGAACCTTCCAGCATTCTTCTGTTCTTTGGGGAAAATTTGCTGAAGGATCTGACAGCATAACTTTGATGCTCATCTGAAATACTTTCCTTTATACCATCTGATTGGCAAGAATCGTCCACATCCTTCCAGGATTCTAATCTCAACATCTGAGGATGATAAATCATTTCTGGTGATACAGACTCTTCTGTTCCTGAAATTTTTCTAGAGCCAAAAGGCTCCAATAACTGAAAACCATGATGGTAAAGACTCTGTCCCTCACCATTTGGACCAATACGGTCTTCTGATCGAACAATCTGAATGGAAACTTGTGGTTCCACGTCACTATTAGATGAAGCTTCAATATCGGATCCAGATGCCTCACAACTCCCAGAAGCGTTCTTACTTGAGACCGGAGAATTGTCCCACAAAATTCTCTCTTCCCAATTTTGATGATCTAGAGGGTAAAATTTTTTAAACAATAACGAATTTGATCCAATGGTAACATTTTCTGCAACAATTTGTTTCATGGGTTCTGCACCACAACAATGGTCTTTTTGTCGCCAGTCCACTCTTGAAGCCATTACATCGACCCCTTGCACAACACCAAATTTTGTATATTCTGGATCATCCACATCAAACATAGTAGTATCATCTTTAACAACATACGCTGGTTTCACATATGATACACCTCGACTGAAGCCATGTAAAAATGCCTCTTCATCCTCTTCAACAATATCAGATACATCTGCAGACCTATACTTATCTGAAAAGATGACGGAGAAAGAACAAGATATAAAAAGCCATAAGCTCAAATTAATCCAGAAAAACAGTTGGTTGCTAGACTGTCAGTGATATAGCTACTGATTGTGTTCGAAACAATTACAGATTTATAGTAGTTAATGAAAACAATCATGCCACTTTGAGACGAGATAAAAAAGAACTTGAAATAGAGAGCCGCAGATAAGGTTTGTGGGACATGCACCTCTACGAGTACTATATCTAGAGTCTCTCTTCTCCTTTTTATTCAAACTATCATGAACACCAAAAATTTCAGAAAATTGTAAGATTGCCATCCCATTCTCCATGCACAATACAGGTAAGGGAGTATGAGACTTCTCATCCTGTAGCCGCTTCTGTACTTCAGGCGTCCCCTGTTAACAATCAGACAAGAACTGTAATGATGCTTCAGACATGACGGTATCAATGCAAAACCTAAACCAACTGGTTACCCTATGACTAAAAGTTAACATTACAACTAGAAAGATAATGTTGCATAAAGAACAAACTAACTGGTTGAACAATTTAGATTTTCTTAGGTACCACTGTTCTCTGTCACAATGTACATCAGGTTATGAAACAAAATTTGAACGTAACCAAAAAAAATCAATAAATTAGATTTCTCGTCGAAACAATATTTTTTTTGGATAAGACCGTCAAAATAATATAATAAAAGAAGAAGAATAACATAGCAAGATCCAATAACATTAAGAACTATGAGGAACAAATTTGACCTTTAGCAAAATATCCGAAATGCGAAAGTAAAATCGTTAACCAACCTCGAGCAAACCTTCTGCATCACTAGTTATAACTTCATTATCGAGGGGAGCAGATTGTAGATCATCAACTGCAAAAGATTTTTCTCCTTCGGAAACAATCTCAAGGCATTCGCCTTGCTCATCTGGAAGAATCATTGTAAAATCGGTCAAATATCACTTATTTACCGTTGGCCAAGAAGGAATCAAAGAAAAGAAAGAAAAATTGGTCAGATATCAATCACAGATAGTTCTTTTCCCAAACATAATTAAAGGGGTTGCTATCATCTGATAAACGACTCACAGAGTTGACTACAGAAGTTGTCATTATAATCAACTAGGAGACAAATCTAACATGTGTCCACAATGAAAGCCTGTTGACATTGAATTGTGCTTCTTTATTAGTTGCTCCTGAATTGCACTCTCAACAGTATGGTGTCACTTATAGACTCGCTAAAAATAGAAAGAATAATTGCAAGATAGAAGAGAACAAAACCTATCGTCTGACTTCAACGGTAAACACAAAATATAACAATTTGGAGAAAAAACATAATGAGGATTTCTGAGTTGAATTCTGTAACTATGAGAGCAAGAGTAGACAAAATGCAAGTCTCCATAATTTTTCTTTTTCCATTTGTGAAAAAGTACAACAACATATATGATATAAGTAAAACAACACACAAAAGGGGGCCAAAGTTTAATAAAAATGGCTCCAATCTAGGAAAGTAAGGCCTACAGAAATTCTTGTACATGGAAATCCAAAGAGACGCATAGAACCTAGCAAAGGATATAACCTCTTCCCAAGAACTATTATTTTGTTCCTCTCCAGCAAAAGGCTCCATAAAACTGCAGAAAAATCAGAAAGCCAAAGAAATTTCCCTAATCCCAGACAGGCACATGAGCTATACAGACCCTAGAAGTCAAAACTCTAGAGGGGGGGAAAAACAGAAAAAGGAAGCAATTTAAAAACTCTGGACAATTGCCTAATAAGGCAATTGATAGCGATAACTCCACCATGGAGACAAAGTCCAACTGAGGCAAACACTCGAGACATTCTCTCCCTGCAATGATCTCTCCCCCACCCAAACTGTTTTGTCTTCCACCCTCCAACTTCTCCGTTCATAGCCAACTCCGATCATCTGTCCTTGACCTTCCATCACCACCCTTGATCATCTCTTCAAGGTGCTCCATTCTCCATAACCCCCTCTCTCCCCCTCTCCCACCTAACTACATTGTCAAGTTCCCTCTGACTTCTGTCTTACTCTTCTCCATCCACCGTCAACTCCAACCCTAGCCGGCTCTGATCTCCATCAACCATTCTCAACTTTTCACCGCCCCTGGTTTGTCTCCCCAAAACCCTTTTTTAACCCCGTATCCTCAGCCCGTGTAGACACAGCAGCTGATCGAAATCAGCCAGGCCGCGCCGCCTGAGCTTCAGCAGGTCGGAACCCACCCAGACGCAGCCACCCAGCTAGGAGCTTCTCCAACCGTGTCGTTCCTGCAACCGATCGGGTCCCCAACCACCTTCCAGCCGATCGGGTCCAGCGTTGCTCAACCGTTCGGGTGCCTCCTGACTTCAAGCATCCCAGCCGCACTGGGTGATCTTGCCTCAACCGCATCCTCCAGTGGGTTTCTAGTTTCGGTGCCATCTTCTTCTTTTCCAGCCTCGCCGCAATCAGTCCCTCCAGCCCAGCCACAACTCCATTTTGCCCTTCCCACAGTTGAGGCTTCGTTTTCGGGTTCATGTGGGCAGAAGCATCCCATGCCGACACCATGTATTCCCCCTCAGCATGGGTCAATTGGTTATGGCGATTCCGTTGGAATCCAACAATAGTTAGCAAGTCTTCAGCAACAGATTGCAATGCTTGGGGCGGTCTTTGGGACCACGACGAATCTTCAGACAAATTCTAGTTCAGACATGTCTTCTGGCCTTCCGTTGTATTCGGAAAATCCGGTAACAGCTTTCTCTAATTTACCTACCGCGAGTATTTTGTCTGGTTTTGTGGGGAATTCTGCAGGGATAACCATAGAAGAGAAACTAAATGGCCAGAATTATTTCTCCTAGTCTCAATCCGTTAAAATGGTTCTCGAAGGGCGACATAAGTTCGGATATCTGACTGGTAAGATACCGAGACCAAACCCTGGGGACCCTCTCCTGGAAGGGAGAGGACTCTCTCCTCCGTTCAATACTGATTAACAGCATGGAACCTCAGATCGGAAAGCCCCTGCTCTATTCAACTACTGCTCGGATATTTGGGATACGGTCCAATAGTTGTATTCAAAAAGGCAAAACGTTTCACATTTGTATACGTTGCGGAAACAGCTATCGTCATTTACTGTTTCTAAAAAGGATTATTTGTTATGTCACTTTCGACTTGGACATTCAAGCTTTCAATATACGAAGTACTTGTTTCCCCATTTATTTTGTAATGTGGATGTTTCTTCTTTGTCTTGTGATATCTGTATACGTGCAAAACATAGTAGTGTTTGGGGTCCTTTGAACGTCATTACCTTATCCGGCAAGCACTGGTTTGTCACCTTTATTGATGATCACACCCGTCTTACATGGGTGTTTCTTCTCACTGATAATTCAGAAGTGACGTCTATTTTTCAACAATTTTACACTATCATCGAAACCCAGTTTAATGTTAAAATTGTCATTCTTTGGAGTGACAATGGATAGGAGTTTGCTAATCACACCCTTCGTGAGTTTTTGACTTCGAAAGGCATCGTCCATCAAAATTGAAATGGGGTAGCTGAACGGAAAAATTGCCATCTTATTGAGGTTGCTCGATCTCTTATGATTTTTGTGTCTCTACTCTCGTATCTATGGGGGGATGTTGTACTCACTGCAACTCACCTAATCAATCGAATGCCCTCCCGTGTTCTTAATTCCAAACATCCCTTGAGTGTTTTAAAGAATCTTTCTTCTCCACGCATCTTTTTCCGTATGTTCCCCTCTGGGTGTCTGGGTGTATCGCTTTTGTTCATAACCACGGTCTCACCAACTAAGTTCGCTCCTCGTGCTTAAAAGTGCGTGTTTGTCGGCCATCCTCTTCATCAACGGGGTTATAAGTGTTTTCACCCATCCTCCAGGAAGTACTTTGTCACTATGGACATCACATTCCTCGAGGATAAACCTTTTTTTCCGGTTAGTCCTCTTCAGGAGGCGACCACTAGAGAAGAGGCTAACTCATCCACATATTCTATTCCTATAGACCTCCTTTCTGAGCCTATCCCAGATACAAATGATCTTGTCCATCCTATGCAACAGGTGCCTTGGATAACATACTACAGGAAGAATCTTAGAAAGGAAATAATTCCCCTTGTTGCTACACCGGAAATTGTCCAAGAATCGAAACAGGCACCAGCTCAAGGTACCTGTTCTGATGGTGTGTCTGAAAGTAAAAATGAGTGTGTTGAGGGTGATGTGGTTAATGAGATGATTTCAGACGAGGTCGAGACTGTGGATCAATAAGCTACCAGGAGGTACTTAGGAGACTAAAAACTTGCAACAGAAGGAAGAGCATGGGCCTCGTCACCGTTCTTGTACTAATGAGCAATTAAAAAACCTGGTGACTATGATGCTACTCTTGATATGCCAAGCCCTACGGAAAGGAACTAAATCGTGTACCAAGCATTCTATTGACAGTTTCTTGTCTTACAGTAACTTTTCTTTGGAGTTTAAGGCTTTCACTACCAACCTGGATACTGTGATGATACCGACCAATGTGCATAAGGCCTTCCCAAGTGGAGAGCTGCTGTTATGGAAGAGATGAGAGCGCTTGAAACAAATAAAACTTGGGATCTAGTTGCACTTCCTAAAGGTCATAAAACCGTCGGGTGCAAGTGAGTGTTCACTATTAAGTATAAGTCTTATGGGACTATTGATAGATACAAGGCCAGACTGGTTGCGAGAGGGTTTACTCAGACATATGGGGTTGATTACTCAAAAACCTTCTCTCTAGTGGCAAAGCTAAACATGATTCGAGTTCTCCTCACAGTTATTGTTAACAGAGATTGGCTCTTACATGCATTTCTGAATGGTAAGTTAGAAGAAGAGGTTTATATGAGCCCTCCTCCAGGTTTTGAAGCCCATTTTGATAATCGAGTCAGCAGACTGAAGAAATCCCTATACGGATTAAAGCAGTCTCCGAGGACTTAGTTCAATAGATTTACTACCTTTGTTAAGTCCTAAGGGTTTGTTCAAGGGCATTCTAATCATACCTTGTTCACTAAAGGATCGGCATCAGGGAAGGTAGTTGTTCTGATTGTCTACTCGAAGATATCGTTTTGTTAAGCGACGATATAGCAAAGATTGTCAAATTAAAATGAAGATGAATTTGAGATCAAAGACCTTGGCAGTTTGAGATATTTTCTTAGGATGGAGGTAGCGAGATCGAAAGAAGGAATATTCGTCTCTCAACAGAAATATACTCTGGACTTGTTAAGAGAAATAGGAATGACTAGGTGTAAACCTGCTGATACTCCTATTGAAGTCAATAGCAAGCTGGGAGATTTTGTTGAAGGGGTTCCTGTAAATAAAGAAAGGTATCAACGTCTGGTAGGGAAATTGATTTACCTGTCTCATACCAGACCCGATATATCATATGTTGTTAGTATGGTTAGTCAGTTTATGCAGGCTCCTTATGAGAGATACATGGAAGCTGTCACTCGGATTCTGAGGTATTTGAAGTCTACTCCGAGAAAAGGCTTAATGTTCAAGAAACATGACAAAAGATACATTGAGGCTTACACTAACTCAGATTGGGCAGGTTCTGTTATAGATAAAAAATCCACTTCAGGGTACTGTACTTTTGTGTGGGGAAATTTGGTTACCTAGTAGAGTAAGAAACAAGGAGTTGTTGCTAGTAGTAGCACTGAAGCAGAGTACAGGGCTATGAGTCTAGGAATATGTGAAGAAATATGGTTGAAGAAGGTTCTGTCTGATCTTCATCAGGACAGTCATGGTCCCATGAAACTTTACTGTGATCATAAGGCTGCCATCAGTATTGCCAACAATCCAGTGCAACACGATAGAACCAAACATGTGGAGATTGACAGGCACTTTATCAAAGAAAAACTGGACAGTGGCAATATTTGTATTCCCTATATCCCTTCAAGCCAACAGATTGTTGATGTTCTCACCAAAAGGATTACCAAGACAGAACTTTGATACTTGTGTTAGCAAGTTGGGTCTTATTGATATCTACGCCCAAACTTGAGGGGGAGTGTTGAAATATGGTGTATTTGCCCTAAGGGCATTTTTGTCTTTTTACAATGTGTCTATTGCTTTAGGGTTTTTGGGTCTATTTATATCTGAGTCTGGAGTGTCGTGTAAGTGTAACACAAATTAATAAAATTTATCTATCGTGGATTTTTCTCCCTGTATTTTCAATAGTTATTGTATCCTTGAGTATTAATCTCTTATCATTTTATCAATGAAAAGTTATGTTTCCTTGTTTTTTTATTCTTTATAGAAAATAATCGTGGAGGCCCTGCCACACAAAATTTGACCTTCTTGAGAATTTTAATCATCCAAATCAAGGGAACATCAAGCCAACTAGGTAAGTACCTATAAAACAGCAAAAAGAGGAACTACAAGTGAACTGAGTTGAAGGATCGGGGCCCTAAAGACAAATGCCCCGTCTCCCAGTAATAGGAAAATCCCCAAACATAGAAAAAAGACAAACCCAAGATTGAGAAAGGTGAAACTCCCACTAGGATGTTCAAATAGAGGCTACCAAATGACTCATAGAAGATAAATGTTATAAACGAAGAAACAGGGAACAAAAGGGTTTATGCCACAAGGAACAAAAGGGTTTATGCCACAACCAATTGTCCGCCTTAAACTACGTTTGCAACCCATCACCCAAAAAAGACCAAACAAACTAAGAGAGAAGCAGAAACCCCTTTTATCACTTTTCAAGGATTTCAAGAAGTGTCTCACGAACCTCAACCTGAAGTTCATTCAAACGAATGGGAATTGTACTTACAATAACCTTACGCCACAAGTTATTAGTTTCCTTAGAAAAACGCCAAAACCATATGGCCAATAAGGCCTCACTACACAATTTTAGATTATCGATGCCTAGACCACCAAGTTCAACTATTTGTCACTATCTCCCGCTTCATAGAATGAGAAGTTTCTCCTTCATCTTCTCAGATTTTACTAACCAAAACATGAACCCTAAACAAAGAAAGCAAGTTACAGTTCCAACCAAAACTATCCGAATAAGGGTGAGTCCTCCCCCGAGAAAATAAACATATCTTCCAAGAGGAGTTGTTCATGCGACTTCTCCAAGACTAGAAGTTATGTATTTAAAACATGCATCCCAAAAGAAGCTTATATGGCACCCGACAAAAAAATAGTGGCTAATATGGCACCTTGAAGTTATCACATACTATGCAACATTTTCAAATGCTTATTGTTGAGACCTTATCAAAATTTCATAACACTAATCTGCTAAACATGGATCTCTAAAGCCCTAAAGAACGGTACTAGAATGATTTGGAAGCTTATGGCACATCAACCAAAATCATGCAACCATAAAAATCTACTGCAAATGCTATAACACCATTACTACTAGTTATTCAAGAAACGAAACGTAAAACCAACTTCATTATTCTAGTGTTGGTTGAAATCTGGTTTGAAAGAAATCAAAAAGTGTTCAATGGGAAGGAAACTCCTTGGTTTGCTCGCTTTGAGGTGGCAAAACTCAATGCCTCTCTTTGGTGCTCCCTTTCTAATTGCTTTGAAGCCTATTCCTTGCAAGACATAAGGTTAAATTGGCAGCCTTTCTTTCAAATGGAAGACTAACCGAAGCCCCGGCGATAGAGACAGCAGCCTCTCTTTCATTAGTATGCTTAACTGTCTTAACTTCTTTGATGTAATTTAGATCATTGTAGCTTAGTTCTTTACATCGTCCGTTTGCAAAGATTTTCCTTGTATTGTCTCATTAGACTGCTCTTTTATTAGCCTTTGATGGCTTTTTCTCTATGTTGGATATGATGAGGGTACTATGAGGGTGTCAACCTAGTTGAAATGCCTAGGTGCACCTATTGATCCTTTGGTTTCTTGCTTGATTCTTTGTATTCACCTTTATTATCAAAGTACTCATCTCTTGTACTAATTTTATTGATTAATAAAAGCTGTTTCTTTTTCAAAAAAAAATTGACTATTTTTCAGAAAAGCTCACTGACAAGCCATTTTATTCCCATGTTTAAGACAGAAATTAAAATATAAATAAATAAAATAGAAGAGTAAATACAGGCATCTTAAAGTGTAAACAAAGATCTAGTTTTTACAACTTATAATCCAATCTTGTAAAAATAAGTAAATGAGGAATGTACAGAAAAACTCTAACCAGCAAAAAGACAAAGTATCAAACACGATGAATGTAAAAGTAAAACTATTGATTACAAATCAAAATCTATTCAGCAATATAAGAAAAATGAAAATATCCTGCAAACTCTATCATGTCATCCGAAACAAACACAACAAGAGAACTTCTAGCTACATGGGATGCTTATTTAGTAGCAGCCTAGCAGGTGAAATTATAGCAGTAATAATATAGAGAATAATGACAAAAACCTGATGCATGGATGTTTTGAGCTTCAGCATTGCCATTTACAACATCAGGCACCTTTTCAAAATCCTCATCATAATCTTCATCATCAAATACAGAAGCTGTAGGCTCCAGCGTAGCCAAAGAAACTTCAGCAGAAAAATATTCCCTTTTTGGCAATAAGTGGTCTTCCTCTCCAGGGGCTTCAATCTCTGGACCGTCATACTCTTCATCAATATCTTCATAGTCAATTGCATCTTCAGCCTTCGCATCATAATCTGAGAATACAAATCCCAGCAAGCCCACCAGCCCAGTCAAAGAGAGTCAGATGACGATGCCAGTGGACAGATGAATTATGTACTTAACATTGACACCAACATAATATAAACCTATATGCTTGAATGGTACACCCTATGGACGTGTCTAGTGTGAGCTGAGACTTTTATTTCCCCTTTTGTTCTACTCATTAAGGTTTTATGTTTTTTTAACAAAAAAACATAACTTTTCTTTAATGCTTGAAAAGCTAAAAGAGAGGATTTAATAGTTCTGTAACCCAATTTTATTCTGATTGCTTTCGGGGAAGAAGTTCTCAAAGACTTAATAGCCACCCATTCACTGAAGGGAAGAAAGTTATATGGATGCACCTTTGGGCTTTCTTGTGGACTAAATGGATAAAACAAAATCATCAGCTTTTCATCGTGAAGGGAAGATCCTTTGACAGCTTTTTTAAACAAATTTCCCTTTAGCTCTTTCTTGGTGTAAATGCACTCTTTTAACTCTTATAGTTCCTCTTCACTTTTGACTGATTGAACAAATCTTTTGAAACTCCTTTGGCTTGGGCTTTTGTCCCTCTTTTTTAAATTCATACATTAATAAATTTTGTTTCTCAGTAAATTTATTAAAAAATTAATAATAAATAAATAAATTAGATGTATAATAAACCATGATTCTGATATAAATAAAAAAAGAAATGGAGTCTCATTTGTGCTTTGGAAAAAAGTAAGGCTATTACTGAAAGAGAAAGGTGGCACGTTTCATGGATACTGGAGTATCAAGGAAATTACTACATTTAAGTATACCATCAACGAACCTACTACATAACTATACCTATCATGCCTCATTAGTATATCAACCTCTAACAATAAATATCCACTAAAATAACACTTAAAATGATTGTCCTAATTCCAATTTCTAAAAAAATAAAATGAACATCCTCCCAAGATTAAGTAAGAAAGCCCTAATACTCGAAAAAATTAGAAGTCATTGGTTAGTACAATAGCTAAAGCACCTGGACTAATAATGATCCCACTCAATGTGCCTTTATTAGTGGAAGGCAAATACTAGATCCCGTCCTTATAGCAAATGAAGTTGTGTAGGAATATAGAGTTAAAAAGAAAAAATGTTGGATACTGAAGCTGGATTTAGAAAAGGCCTTTGGCAGAGTTGTTTGAGATTTTCTGGAAAATGTGTTAATACTAAAAGGATTCAATGCCAAATGGATCCAATGGATCAATGGCTGTGTAAGAAACCCGAAATTTTCAGTTTATATTGATGGAAGACCAAGAGGAAGAATCAAGGCTTTTAGAGGAATTAGGCAAGGAGATCCCCCTTCCTCCTTTCCTTTTCCTTATAGTTAGTGAATTATTGAGCTCTCTAGTCGGCCTGATCCACAAGAAAGTGGCATTTAAAGAATTCATAGTTGGAAAGGGTAGCCTGGTAGGTGCATATATCCATTCTCCAATATGCTGATGATACATTGTTGTTCTGTAAAGATGATGATTGTATGTTGAATTCACTTAGAAGAACCATTGAGCTTTTTGACTGGTGCTCAGGCCAAAAAGTCAATTGGGAAAAATCTGCACCATGTTTTTTCAAAAGGAAACTAGACTTTTTCATTGAAATAATGAAATGAGTCTAATGCTCAAAGTACAAAGAAACATGAGTAAAAATGAGAATACAATGGAAATTTCACCACAACAAGAACAAGATCAAAAGAAAAGAGGGACCAACCCTAAGAAATAACAAAAAAAAAATCACCCATTTGAACAAAAGTTTTCAAACGAGACTGCTGACTGTTGAAGACAGAGAAACAAAATTGAAGCTTGAGGGACATGGAGCTTTGAGAGCGGAAGAGGCTTGATAAAGAGATCATAAAAGGATTGGTTTGCAATCTGCCAAAGAAGAAACCTTCTCAAAAACCAAGCCAACCAGCCTTAAACGAACAAGAAAAACCAGCCGAAACAAAGGAATATCACTGAAAGGAGAACTCTAGAGCTCTTTAAAGTTGACAAAAACAATGAAGCACCCCGATGTGGTCCACAGAATTCAAGATTCTAAGATTATCAACCTTTGTCAGGATTATGAGACCATTGCTCAACCGAATGAAATATCACAAGCTTCAATTATTGAAATTGGATGCTGAAGTCTCCTTATCAATAGGAGTGAATAATGAGTCTTTGGACTTGTCAATCGGCTAACTGTCCTCTGTCTGAAAAAGGTGATGAAAATCTTAGCCAAGGTCATCAAATCTCTTCCTCTGAATTGCAAGCACCATGTGGATAAAAATCTGCATCATGTGGAGTGAATATTAAAGAAAATAGGCTGCTGGCCACGGCTTCTCAATTGAATTGCAAGGAGGAGTCGTTTTTGTATCTTGGTCTCCCTCTTGGAGGATATCCAAGAAAGATGTCTTTTTGGCAGCCAATCATTGATAAAATTAAAAAGAAATTCAATAGATGAAAGAGATTTAATTTATCTCGGGAGGAAGATTAAACCTTGAACAAGGCAGTATTATCTAATCTCCCAATATATTATATGTCCTCTTTTGCTATGCCCATGAAGGTAATTGAGGAAATTGAGAAAATTATGGGAAATATCTCTTGGAAGGGGTAAGTGGCAATAAAATCCACTTGGTTAAGTGGGATGTTGTTTCAAAGCACTTACATCACGGGGTTCTTCGCTTTGATGACTTAAAAAACAGAAATCTATACTTGTTAGCAAAGTGTGGTTGGAGATATATTCACGAAGAAGATGTGATATGGTGTAAGGTGGTGAAGAGCATTCATGGACGTGGTTCTCATAATTAGCACACATCCGGTAAAGTTGGTAGGAGCCTCAGAAGTCCTTGGATTAATATATCTCGAGCATGGTTGCAAGTTGAAAAGTTTGTTTCCTTCAAACTTGGTTGTGGCACAAGAATATCTTTTTGGAAAGACATATGGCTGAATTCATCTTCATTGTGCTCTTTCTCCCAACGTTAGCCCATATTGCCTCAATTGCCAATGGGACAATTTTTTATTATTGGGAAAACAATTTCTTCTGGTCTATCAATTTTAGAAGGTTGCTGAAGGATGAAGACATGAAGAGATGTCAGATTTTCAGAATTTATAGGCAGCCTTAGAGGGTCAAAAGGTAGTGGAAAGGCAAGATACAAGAAGTTGGAAGTTGGAAGCTTGAGGTCAATTTTCTGTAAATCTTTGCTCAAGCATCTAGCTGCCACCTCTCCCATGGATTCAAACCTGTACAAAGCTTTGTGGAAATTAAGTTGTCCAAGAAGAGTTAGCATCATAATTTGGCTTGTGATTTTTGGAGATCTTAATTGCTCAAAGTGCCTTTAAAAAAAGCTCCCAGGCCACTCATTATTCCCCTCAATTTGCCCTATGTGCATGAAAAATGGGGAAGACTGCCAGCATTTATTCTTTGAGTGTAGTTATCTCAAAAAAAAATTTAAGGAAGTTATTCTCTCTATTTAATTTGCAGTGGGCGTGGTGCAATGAATTCAAGGAGAATGTATTTCAGATTTTTGAGGGGCCTTCATTAAAAGCTATTCCTCACCTTTTGTAGTGAATGGAGTCAAAGTGGTTCTCTCATAAATTTGGTTTGAAAAGAACCAACATATTTTTCAAGACAAGTCCCTTCCTTGGTTTGATCATTATGAGATTGCTCAAGTCAAAGCTTCTTCATGGTGCTCTCTTTCCAAATCATTTGTTGATTACTCTATTCAAGATATTAGTTTAAATTGGAATGCCGTTATTTCTTCTTAAGCTTGTACTTTCATTTGTTGTTAATCTTCCTTTTGTTTCATATATCGTACTTTGAGCATTAGACACATTTTAGTATTTCAATGAAAAGTCTCATTTCCGTTTTTAAAAATATATCTCTATATTAAGTTGCTTTCGTTGCTAAGCTTAGAAAATGCACTGTTCACAAGATATTTTTAGTAAGCATTGTGAAAGTGCATTTGAAGATTTAAGGTATCAAACATTAAAAAAACAAAAACTCAGAAGACTACTAAGTAATTTTTTCCATGAATACAACTTCACCTGGTTCAACAGCATCTGATCGTATTTTTGGTGATTTCGTTGACAACTGAAAAGATTGAAAAAATTCAGGCCTCAAAAAAAAATGGTAGAACAATAAGAACCTATCAAACTCGGAAAGACACAGTAGTCATATGTTATTAAAGAGAAACAAGACAGGTATGCAAACACAGGAAGCTACATACAAAACCCCAAAAACAAATAAAACTAGATAATATTCAGAGTCTTAAAAGCTTCTTACATCAATATCTGTCAAAGTTGGACCCAACTTATCAGCCAGTGCAGCCAGATGTTCCTTAGCATCCTAAAACACAAGATTGTATCCTCAATATCCATAATATAATATGACCAGAAATTGAGTGTCAGACAAATAGGATGAAAGGTCAAATTATTTAAAGAACTGTCCATTATAAATGTAACAAGTTAAGGCTTTCTCCAGACTTTGCATACTGCAACAGCTTATATGCGGAAGATAACAAGTCTATTTGCAAAATCTATGGTGCCAAAACCAGTATTTCAGTACGACAATCTTCTAATAGAATGAGTTCATAGCTTACATATTCCAGGCACATTGCCTATAACAGATCTAATTTTACAAATATGCCACAAGGAGCAATAATATTACCTCATCAAGATAATCGGCATCAAGATCACCAGAATTATCCACATTCCCGAACATAAACCCCAAGAATCGATTGCCACCATTAGCATCCTCATAGTCATCATCATCTGCAGTCAAAATATCATAAGAATATATCAAGTGTTTGAAGGTGTTTCCCACATTGGATCCCAAAACGATATGCACCAAGGATTATGATCAAAAGAAAACTCTAAACAACAAGCACCATAAGAATCTATACTTCGTCAGAAAAGGGCATCCAAAAATAACATGCCCATGAGTTACATGGATTATAAAACCGATTTGGTGTTTACTCATAGATCCACAGCATTTAATGTAGGAGTGATATACAAAACATGTGGAAGTTCCACATGCTCCTACATTGTGTATTCTAGAAATTCCCAGACATCCTTCATTGCCACACAACCTACATTGACTGACATCCTACATTGGGTTGAACCATGTCAAATTCTTAAGAAGTGAGACCTAATGCCATGTGATTGAACAAACACAAGATCTACACACTTCAAATGCAATCAATCTCTCACCTCTGTTAAATGCTACCATTGGGATGAATATTGGTTTCTACTCCAGTATGAGTACTTCTGTTGGGGTAGAGGGGAGGAGTCTGAAGTAGGTAACTCGTGTCTAATTTTATTACTATGAGATACTAATTACTTGGTATCAGTCAATATAAATTTTTGTAATTGCTGGGCATATTAGAATTAAGGAAGTCGTTCACTATAAGTTCGTTGTATTATAATTTGACTTCCTATAAGCCTATAAATAAGACACCCCAGGCATCGTATACCAGATGTTTTTGAACAAATGTATAGAATGCCATATTTGACATTAGTGAAAACTCATGATTTGAGTTTGCTCCACCAACCTCACTCATGCCAAAGATGAAGAGAATAACAAGAAAGAAAAGATGTTTCAAACTGTAAACTTCCTAACATGAAAAGATAACAAATCCATCCAAATAAAGAGCCTGAAACTAGTTTAAATCAACTGGCTTACCTTCATCCCTTTCGTCTGGGGAATCACCATATGTTTCGCCGCCCATCTAATGCCCACTCCTCTTCTAACAGGGAAAAAAAAGGGACCATAATTACTATGCTATGCTATGCTTGCTTAAAATATATATGTATATATATATATGAGCATGTAATTATAATCTTCATGAATTGACGACCTCGTCCCAATGACGAAGAAAAAGAAAATTGTTTTTAAAGTAAGATAATGATAGGTCTCGAATCCATTACACCTAGTCTAGGCGCAAGTATGTAAAGAGAAATTAATGTCGGAGATGGGCAAGAACCGTAAATCGGACCCTGGCGGCAAGCGACGGAGATATGAAGGGAGCTGCAGCAGAAGGCGGTGGCGTGGCGGCGGAGGTTGCAGCAGAGAAGGAGATAATTGAGAGAATGGGAGTAGGGGCTTGCCGGCGAGCGATTGCGACTGCGGCGGAGAGGAAGACTGGGGAGAGAACAGAAAAAAACGGAAGGAAGATATCGGAGAATTATAGAAATCGGGTGCCGGGGAACGAAGGGGGAGAATTTTTCTTTTTCTTTTTCTTTTTCTTTTTTTTCTTTTTTTTTTTTTTTTTTTTTTTTTTTTTTTTTTTTTTTTTTTGTTGTTGTTGTTAATAGGCAATTTTGTCCCAACATTTTAAGTTTTATCAAATAAGAATTTGGTCTTGTAATTTTAAATTTGTAAGCATTTATTCCACCAACTTTGGCATATATATATTCAAAAACTCAACTTGAGTATGCATCAATTTATAGTTTTTGTATTTAAAAATTTGAAATGTTTAATCTTTTTTTTTTAGCATAAAAAGGGAGATATGAGAATAGAATCTATTAGTATTACTATCTTTAAGTTAAAACTTAGAAATACTTACAAATTTAGTCATTAAACGAAAGATATAATGTAATGTAAAAAAATTACAAATATAACAAAATTTAAATACTCTATGGTGATAAACCACATTGTTAGTAGGAGTCTACTAGTAATAGACCATATCACTTGTAATAGTTTATTAACGATAGAATATATCGCTTATATTTGTAATTTTTTAAAATGATGTTATACACGTGATTATCTCTAAAAATGTTACGAATTATAATTACTCTAAAAATTATTATCAAAATTTAATGAGATTTCTTATTTAGTAGATCAATAATTTTATTGAGGACCAAGTATTTTATTTATAAACTACAAAAATTAAATCATCACCTTATAAAACTATACACTTGATTTTGATGAAATTTTATATGATAGCTATCAAATTGTTAAAAATTTTAAAATATGAAGATAAATTATTGTTTTTACGGAGACCAATCGTTTTAATTCTTTGTTAGAAGAGAAAGTTGGGGAGAGTATAGTTTAGTTTCATTTCATTAATATATAATAAATATAGCTATAATAATCTATGTTTTATCATGAATTAAAAAAAAAAAAAAACAACTAGACAACAAAGTAGAATATGGTAGAAAACAAAATTGATTTGTAATCGGCAATTTTGGACCTATGATAAAGTTCACTAGAATGAGTCGTGGTAAAATCGAAAAAGTGACCACATAAATGATTCATGAAGAAGGGAATGATATTTCTCATTGAGAATTATTTTTTCAATGCACAAGGTATTTATAACAATCAAATGGGACTTAAAGCTTTGAAACAAACCTAACAAAATAACTATTCTTAACAACAACTTAAAAAATACCCGAAACTTTCATTAATAACATCTCCTCAAATAGAGGCCTACGAAGACAGAAATTTGTCTCGAAGATAACATAGTCAATAGGGGTGTGTAAAAATTGGACAAAATTGACAACTATACGGAACGTTTCCTACGATTTTTTTAAATTTATGAGACCTTCGATTCACTGACGGAAAAAACCGCACACTTCAATTCGGTTCTTAGTTCAAGAGTTCAAAATAAATATGTAATCGAACCGAACCGAATTGAAGTGATTATATATATATATATATATATATATTCCATTCAAAGCCCAGATATTATGCTCAACCTAATGTCAAAAGTAAAATAATACAAAATTTAAGGCATCATTTGATAACCATTTTGTTTTTAGTTTTTGTTTTGAAAATCAAGTCTATGAACACTACTTTTACTTTCAAATTTATTCTTTTATTATCTACTTTTTACCAATGATTTAAAAAACCAAGTCAAATTTTGATAACTAAAAGCAGTAGCCAAATTTTGATAACTAAAAGCAGTAGCCAAATTTTGATAACTAAAAGCAGTAGCTTTCAAAAATTGTTTTTGAAATTTGGAATTTAGGTAAGAATTCAATCATCATACTTAAAAAAGATGCATCATGATACGAAATATAGATGATATAGACTTAATTTTCAAATAAAAAATAAAAAACAAAATGGTTTTCGAATAGACTTGAAAAAATAAAATCCGAAAGCTAAATCCCTTCAGTCTCACTCTTCACGCAGTCGCACACCATTTTCTCAATCTCCACCTTCAGACCTCCACGCCACCTTCAGTCACCGCCAGTCACCATCTCCATGCCACCGCCAGTCGCCATCTCCACCATCTACTTATTCTGGTCCACCTGCACTTCGAGAGTATACTCTCCTTATCTCCAGTCCACCGTCATTTTTTTAACACAACAGAGGTATTTTTTTTGGTTAATTTTTTTAACATTTCACTTCCAATCCTTTCTTGCTAATATCTTTAACGTTTTTCTTCCTATTAAGGCTGATTTTTTTTAAAAAGAAAAAAAAAAAAAAAAAAAAAACGTTGAACTTGTTTTTGGTTGGGACAGCAAGCAACTAAGCAAAAGATTAAAAAATAATTTTTAAAAATGGTTGTAACCAAACCAAACCGTGGATTTGGTTCAAAAACCATAACTGAAGGGACTTGGTTTTTAGAGATTCACACTTATTGCAAATCGATTTGCTCGGTTCAATCCTTGGTTTTTGTCCAAATCGCATCGAATCGAACTGTGCACACCCCTAATAGTCGATTATAGGTGAAGGGTTTTGTTGATATATCAACAAGTTGTTGAGTAATTGAAATGTAGCACTGATCAAATATCTTTAACATCCTGAATTTTTGTTCTTAATGTAATTTCAGTATTTTCTATTATTCGAGGAGATTTTGGTCAAAGTTGGATTAAATTTTAGTTAATGTCAAAATAAAGTGTTTTTTTGTTTTTTTTGGGAAATTTGGATTAATTCTGAAATTTGGGGTGTAAAGGGGGAAGGAAAGAATTTTAGAAATCTATATATATAAATGTAGTTTTGGGTTTTAAAGGATAAAATAGGATAACTAGTACTTATTTTATTTTATTTTTTCTTTTATCCTTTTCTTTTAAGAATTTCCTTTCTTCTTCGTTTTTACCCTAAACCCTCACCTCCTCTCGCTTGGGAAAATTTGTACAGATGTCCCATTTTTTGGATCCAAAATGTCAAATGACCCATTTTTAAAAAAAATAACGTCAATTGACCCTCTACTGACATTATCATCGTACCAAATTATGTAAATTACCCTCACAAGTGTCTCACGAGATAAGTTTCACTCTCGCTTGAAATTTTTTGGTTTGATGTGATTGCTCGTCAGTGTACGAATGATTTGACAATTTTAACGATTGAAGCCTCAAATCAATAATATCTAAACACAATACAATGGTGATTTCTTTAAACTTTAAACTCCATTTCAACAGTGATTACTTCTCTGGTTTTCGACAGTGTTTTGTTGAACGAAGATTTTTCGAACAAGGATTTGCAAGACGAGGTTTTTTCAGAACGAAACAGGTTTTTCAGAAAGGAATTTCATTATTTTGAGTCTGTTTAATTATTTTTGCTGTGTTATTTCTAGAAATGTAGCATTATAAACTTTTGTATTGGGAGAGGGAGAGCGAGAGATAGAACGAGAGTAGAGAGAGTATTAAGAGAGCGCGAGATTAAGAGAGAGCAAGATAAAGAAAGAGCGAGATTAAGCGAGAGCGAGATTAAGAGAGAGCGAGATTAAGAGAGAGAGCGAGACTAAGAGAAAGCGAGAGTACATTTCAATTGCTTGTACAACTTAATAACAACTGTTCTCTTGCTTTGTAGGATGACAGAAAAGTGTCTACTTATTCGATATAGATGTGATTGGGATGAAAATGAAAGTTCGTATATTGGGAGAGAGTTGATCGGAATCATTGTGCCTGTTACATTGAAGTATGAATAACTTAAATCTCACATTTACAGAATTACAAATGTCAGTTCTTCAGAGTTTGATCTTATACTGAGAGTTAAATATAAGCTTGAATATGAAGCCCCTCTACAATACATAAGGAATGATGATGATGTTCACTTCCCTCTTTTCCGAGAAGAGCTTAATAGACTTCAGTTAATTGTAACGTTGAAATCAAATCAGGACAAAAATTTTAGAATGGAGTTTGGAAATTTGAGTTATGATGATACGACTGTAGACAGACAATACGAGGAATCATATCAGTTTCGTCGAGAAGAGGATGATATTCCATTATCTACCAACACTGTACTATCAACACTATCACTAGACAACGACCACACTAATCCAGCAAGATTGAATTCAGAATTAGGCGGTACTTCAGTTGTTGGTAATGAGAGATCATTTAGACTTGGTTATATGGATTGTGGTTATCCAGAGCAAAGTTGTGGCCCTTTAGTGGATGTTAATGAGCAACCAATAGGATTGAATGAAATGGATCGTGATCATGGAGATGTGTGTTGTTCTACAGCAGCTTCAGTGGTTCCACCATTTGTGTCTTCAAGTCATAGGGCAGAGTTGATTATGCCTGGTACCTCTTCATCTGGGATAGAGGACGTTGAAGTTGGTCAACTATTTTTGAGTAAAAAGGACTTGAAAGTGTGATTATCTATTTTGCCCATCAACAAAAATTTTGAATTTAAGGTCAAGAAATCAACCAAATCTTTGTTCACTGTCAAATGTATTAGGGAGACTTGTAACTTCGTGCAGTGAAAATGGAAGGGTTTGTTATATTCAAGATCACAAAGTGTTGCAATTCGCACGCATGTTCCATTGGAATTCTGAATCACGACCATAGACAAGCAATTCCTATGGTTGTTGGTCAATCGATTAAAGATAAGTTCACAGGAATAGAACGTATTTATAAACCTTGTCATATCGTTGAGGATATGATGAGAGATTATGGCGTGAACATAAGTTATGATAAAAAGTGGCGTGCAAGGGAAGCCGCATATGATATCACTAGAAGTACTCCATAATACTCATACTCTATACTACATGCTTATGGAGAAGCGTTAAAAATAAAGAATTCGGGTACAGTGTTTGAGATCGAACTTGAAGATGAGGTACATTCTAAGTATATGTTTATGGCATTAGGGCCTTGTATTAGAGGTTTCGCAAGCTGTCGACCTCTGATAATTGTTGATAGGTAACACTTGAAAGGAAAAACAAAGGCACTATGTTTGGTTGCGGTTTCTATGGACGGGAACAATCAATTATACCCACTAGCATATGCAATAATGGACAATGAAACCAATCGATCATGGAAATGATTTATGTCAAACTTGAAATGCAGTATCGGAGAACCCGATAATCTGGTGTTTGTGTCTGATCGGATGGTATCTATTAACAATGCTATTCGTGCATTTTTTTCCCATGGCATTTGATGGATTATGCACATGACACATAGAACAAAATCTTATTACAAACTTTAAGGATAATATGGTTGTTGGGATATTTAGAGATGCAGCAAGGACATTTCGCACAACAGAGTTCCAGACAAAATAGAACGAACTCCGTAGTTTTCGAGACAGTACTGTCACGGAATATCTGGAAGACATCGGTCTTCAAAGGTAGGCATGGGTTTACCAAATAGAACGAAGATATGACAACATGACGTCTAATAGTGCAGAGTGTTTCAATTTGTTAACTAAAAAGTATCAACTATTGCCTATAGTATGCTTGATTGAACATGTTAGAGGAATGCTCCAATCATGGTTCTACGAATGGAGGAATTACTGGGCATCTCGAACGACATTGCACTCTGACTACTGTGAAACCCGATTGGCAAGTGAGTTCGATAAGGGCAGACGATATCGGGTTGAGTCTATTGATTGTTATCGGGTCCACGTGCGAGATAATCGATTGGACGGTATTGTGAATCTTCACACGAAGGAATGCACGTGTAAGGAATTTGACTCACTTGGTATCCCGTGTTTGCATGCAATTGTTGCTGCCAAGGAATCTCGCTCTCTTTCAAAGTCTCGCTCTCTCAATGTTTCCCTCTCTCAAAATCTCGCTCTCTCAATCTCGCTCTCTTAATCTCGCTTTCTCCATGTTTGAACTCTGAACCTTGAACTTTGATATAATGTTTTATATACCGTTGATATAATGAAAAGAGACGTAGCTAAATTATACATATTTTGATAAAATGTATAATATTGAACTTTGAACTTTGAACTTTGATAAAATTATTTTATACATGTTTTACATACATAAAAAATAAAAGTTTTTACATACACAAAAAATACAATAAAAAATACATGTTTTATACACATAAAAAATACGGAGTGTTCGCCCACAATTGACATGCTAGCTGCATCCTATATTCGCTCATTTTCTCTTGAGTGATTACGGACAGATCTGAAGGATCTCTTACCGAAGAGTTCCATGAGCGCGTTCGGATTGCTCTAATCTCACATTCACCGAAATACAACATTATACATTCAAAACATACCATTATTCAAACAAAAAGTAATTATCAGCATGCTAAGAACAAGAAATAACAAGGGTGAGAGTTCCATACCAGTTGAAGACAGTTTTCAAACTTCAGCACTCAAAGTGGTGGAAAACCTCCACACAATCTACCAACGCCCAGCGGAAGCATTGATAACAGCATCACGAACAATCGCACAAACACGAACGCCGCAGGGATGACACCACTAGAAAAGTGCCCCGGGTATTCTCGGAGTGAGAACCCAAAGTGTGGTCTCTGATGAATTTGGTAGAGGAAGAAGGAAGCACGAATCGTGTAGGAGATAAGCAAGTGGGAGGGAAAAAGGTGCTATCGTATAGCAAAATGCTTATCGTTTAGGAAAAGGTATACGATCGTTTCGTAAAATCGGCACCTATATGATCGTTGAAAGAAGCTATGCGATCGTGTAGGAACTAGTGTGCAATCGTTTAGGCGCGAGGTGGACGATCATATAGACGAAGAGCAACTATCGTATAGGCTTTTGATTCTTTTAAACGATCGTTTACGATATCACCAACGCATGCTCTCTGTTTTTCTTTTGGACGATCGCTTGAACGAACCAAAAAAATGAAAACAATTTTCATTTTAATTCATCGGTTACAATAACCGACTCATTTCCACTAACCCACGTCCAAACGTGATTTTTGGATTAATTATCATATAATTAACCAATTAATTAATAATAAATATAATCATATTATATTTTTATCCTATAGTTTGATATCACATATCTACTATAGTATTTTCTCCTCTACTTGATATAAATCATTTTTATATTTAATTTCCTCCAAAATAATGTATATCATACATTTAGCCAATTATATCATATATAATTAACTAGTCCAATTATATCATATATAATCGAACTTCCTCTTGTCAATTTAACAATTTCAAATTAACCCAAACACTGGTTCTCAACTTTATCCAAGCTACCCAAGGGACCTAATGGACTTATGGCTCGAAGCTCCAACGGTTCGTGAATAGCTTACTAAACTCTTTAGCCACGAGATCCATCATTCGTTAACTGTCAGGCATTCCACTAAAGACCAACAGCTGAACTCTTCTTCCCACATATATATTTCTGTGTCCATCGGATATAACCAATTATGAGTATTTTCATATGAGATCAACCCACCATTTCTGTAAAGATATTAAGTGGAACGTCATGTGCTACGTTGTACACGACAATCGCTCTAGATAGTGGCGTAGACATACCTGGGAGAGGATACTTAACCACACTTTTCTTCTTTACTTGAGCTGGAGGTATATATTTATCAACAACTTTCCTCTTATGAGTAGTTCTTCGAGATTCCTACATAAAAAAATAACAAAAATTTACTCATCAAGAAATATAAAAATATAAACAAAAATTACTGATCAATAAATTACTCATCAGTGTAACTCCTTCTGTGGTCGTAAGAATACCAGAAGTGTCGCCCTCAGGAATGTCAAACATGTCGCCATCTGTATGTGGCATGGTGAGTAAACAAACATGTCAGCCTCTGTTTGTGGGACGTCGGTCTCTATAGGTTCGACGTCAATGGGTGATGTTGTGGTATCAGGCTCTAGAGAGGGGATAGGAGTAGGTGAAGTGGTGGTATTTTGAGACTCTACAGAAGGGATGAGAGTATCAGAGGCAGTTGCATCAGTGGTATCGAGATCCCGAGATGGGATGGGTGACCTTGTCGTCTCCTCATTCATCGTGGAACCCTTCAATTAGTAAAGTAAAATGATGGGTTCACGAGCACGTAAAAACTAAACATGTAAAGACATAAAATGATAGTAAATGCAAACCTTACACATAGACTGCAATAGTGACAAAATGGCCGAAAATTGTTATTTCATGTCTGTCATGTTTTCTTCCATATTGGATATACAACTATTTAAACTCGATATACGGCTATCCAACCTCGATAGTGAGATGTCAATGGTCCGCAAGTACGAATAAATAGAATCGTTGGGATTGGCTCTCTCCCTACGGGCAGCACACTTAGGACACTCTTCATCCATAGATCACTTTCTATGAGAGTCCGCAAGATGGACATTAGGTAGGTTCAACTCTTCCTTATTGCGTACGTCCCCCACCACATCATGGAACATATCATCACTAGGTGTGTATGTCCCTCCTTCCACCCTTCCACATTCAGCATCCTCGTGCTCAGAATGCTGTGTTCATTCCCTCCCTCCACCTTTCCACATTCACCATTGTTACCTCCACGATGATCATCACCGTCGCTTTCAGAACTACCCCCCATTACTCGACCTATTGCCACTTTCAGCACAATCATCATTGGCACCTAGATGAAACATTGGTCGTCTATCCACTGGGCATCCTGAAACTCCCTCTTAGCATCTGTCATGACAATATCCTCTTTAACCTTTATTTGCATTAACAACCTAGTAAACTGGTTAGGGTCAATTTAACAACCAAATAAAAATATTATGCATAGAGTAAACGTATATTGTTAGACTCGAATATATCTTACTCAAGTATTTTGAAGGACACTGAGTAGAAGCATGACCATTGTAATATGTGAGGCAAAGCCACCTTGCTCCTTTGCTCCGCAATGTTCCCAGCTATCGATGCTGCTAGGATCTCATACGTCTATACCTAAATAAAATTTAACATATATTAAGAACAATAGTAATGTTAAATCAAACAACACGATTATTATGTTAAGCAAATTTACCTGGAATGCTTATGGAAATCCACACAAAGAGTACTTCACGACGTAATTTTTATTTCGTTTCACCTTCATGTTGTATATACTACTATTATCATTCAATGCAGTCATTAGAACATCATATGTCCTCTCCCAAATAATGGTACCCTAGTCTAGGCCGTTGTAGTACTATATGTTTTGAATGTCTTTAAAATGTTTAAGTTCCACTGCATTTTTCTATTTGTTATTTGCCATCATTGCAACCTCCGTATAGTAGATTAATGTGATCTTCACAGCATCCTCATCATTTTCAAACCCAACTCCTTGTATTTTTCTTCTAGTAGACGGACATGTAAGGTATCCTTCGTCACTCGATTAACAAAATACTTGATTGCAAGTTCATACGAGGACTGCTCATTCTGATCAACTCGCATAGGGGATCGCCACAAACCAGTCATCAACAAAAAATCATCCTTCGAAAAAATGACAACCTTTCCACAAACAGAGAATGAGATTGAGTCAGATCTCGTCCTTTCCACATCTCTCAACAATATATGATGGATAATTGGGTTGTTAAACACAATGTCAACGTCTACAAATCACCCAAATACTTTTCTCTTGAACATCTCTAACTGCCTTGGGGTAACCTTTTCTTTCACAATCTTGTTCGCATTAGCAATGTGGGCCAAGCTTAAGCTTATTACTTGACCGGGAAATCGGTCGACTATAGGTATTCTAAAACGTGTTGACATCTTAAATCACTCCTGCATGAAATAGAGATTCAATTAATAAATTCCTTCAGAAAAAAAATTATAAAAAACATTCTTTTAAGTCTTGCTGGTATCGCTCTCTCTGGTGTCGCTCTCTCTGGTATCGCTCTAGCTGGTATCATTCTCTCTGGTGTTGCTCTCTCTGGTGTCACTCCCTGTAGTAACTCTCACTTATCTCGCTCACATTCTCTCATTTTACTTGTCTTCAACCATAGAACACATCAAAAACAAAAAAAAAACAAAAAACAAAAAAAAACCATAGATTCACAGTATTTCTAAACCTCAAAACGACCCACCCTTTCTGGTGTCGCTCTCTCTAGTATCGCTCTCGCCGATTTCACTCTTACTTATCTCGCTCACAAACTTTTTTTACTCGTCTTAACCACAGAACACATCAAAAACAAAAAACCATAGGTTCACAGTATTTCTAAACCCAGAACGACCCGCAAAGCCCTATTACCGATCAGTTTAAGACATTTTTCAGGCACAAATTGAAAGATTTACCAATCAAATTTGATTTGTTGGCGGCAGTGGAATCGTTTGCAAGCCCAAATGATGGATTCTAAAGAGTCTTTAATTTATGAGCGATACGAAGCCGTTACGCTTGGGAAATTTGAATGAAGAGTTTTTAGTTTTGGTTGGTTTTCAGTAAAAGGGTAAAAAGACAAAGAGGTAAGGGTAACTTACGTAATTTGGTATGGCGATGATGTCAGTAAAGGGTCAATTGATATTATTTTTAAAAAATGGGTCATCCGTACAAATTTTCCTATCGCCTGCCGAAACTCTCCGCCGCCAGCCACGAACCCTTGTTGCACGCTGACCCCCCTTTGGCCGATCTCACCAGCCAACTTCTCCTGTCCAGCGTCGCTCTTTCTCCACATGAGCCATCCAACCCAGTCGCACGACCTAAGCGTCTTCTAGCCGTGCCTTCAGGCCGAAACCACTGCCAATCAGCCGCTTCAACTGTTGACCCATGCTTCCAGCCATGCCACGAGCGAACCCACCGAGGATCGCCACTGCCAAATGCGTCAGATCACTTTTTCCTACAGCCAATCGATTGACCTGCCACTTCTCTACCCATATTTTTGGGTAAGTTATTTTGTGGCGTTTGAGGTATTTTTGTATTTGGAATTTAGTCCTAAATGTCGGGCTTGATTTTGATTATTGATTCAGGGTGTGGTTCAAGAATTTTATTAAGTTAAAGGAGGGTGTCGATTACTTTTTTTGTTAAGACTTGTTATCAAGGTAAGTAATCTTACTATTGGAACTGCCCATAGACGAGGCACTAGATGTATGCTAACACGACAAATTGATATTATGACAGAATGATAGTATGACTTACCAATAGTATAATCGATGTATGTTTTCATATGAGGATCTGAAAGATTAAATGCGCATATAAACACTTAAATGTTAGCATGAGATGATATTTTATTCCATGAGATTGTATTTAATCCGAGGATGATGAGATGTATATGTATGTTATGGGACTAGGGTGACGAGATGTATATGTACTTTATAGAACCAAAATGATGAGACGTATATGTATGTTATAGAACCCTGATGATGAGATGTATATGTATGTTATAGAACCATGATGATTAGATGTATATGTATGTTATAGAACCATGTTATGATACTTGTGATGTTGAGATCATGATAGTGTCCTCACTGATTAGTTAGATTCCCACTAGAGGTTGTGTGTCATTCAGGATTCACTAGAGGTGGTGGTTTCCTTCAGGATTCACTAGAGGTGGTGGTTTCCTTCAGGATCCACCAGAGGTTGTGTTTACTTTGGGATTCACTAGAGGTGGTGCTTTCCTTCGGGATTCACCAGAGGTTGTGTTTCCTTTGGGATTCACTAGAGGTGGTGTTTTCCTTCGGATTCACCAGAGGTTGTATTTCCTTCGAGATTCACTAGAGGTGGTGTCTCCTTCGGGTTTCACCAGAGGTTGTGGGTCCTACGGGACTTACTAGAGGTAGTGGGTATACTTAACTATAGTAGGATGAAATTCAGTAATTCATGTATGAGTCCCATGAGGACTAGAGGAGTTTATATTTTCCACTAGAGGTAGGCATCTAGAGGACATAGATGTCTAGCCTGACCCCAGTAGTGGGGTTACTTACAGAGTATTTTATACTCATCATTTCTTATGTTGTTATTTCAGGTAAGAGTAGAGATGCACCGGCAATTAATAAGCAGAATCCGTGATCGAGCCACTGAGACCAGTTTTAAGCTTCCGCTCATGATATTTAGATTTCTTTTCACGTTTTTCAACTTTCAGTTTTGATGATTGAAACTTACTGTTAAGATTTGTTTTCAGACCTGTTTATTATCCTTTATGATTTATAGGTACCCTACCGTTTTTTTTTAATATTTGAATTTAATGGAGGTCTTTTAAATTTACCTTATTAATTTAGCATTTATTTTATTATAAAAGAGTGTCATTTTAAGTTCCATGCATGCATATGTTTAGTAACGACCTAACTTGAATCCTAGGGGGTCAGGTCATTACATTTTCTTACAACCCTTTCTCTTATAAAATGGAAGTCAATTTTCCACATGTTTGGCACAATCATAAAAGACAGGATTTCGAGCTAATTGGATTATAAGAATATTATCATAAAGTAAAGTATGAGCCAAAGAACAAAAGATACAAAGATCTTTGAAAAGTCAACTTAACCAAAATATTTCAACAACAACGATAGCAAGTGCCTAATTTTCAGCTCCAATTGAGCTTGACGACACTGTTGTTCGTTTCTTAGTTGCCTAAGAAATAGGATTGGCTCCCAAATATATAATGAAACCAGTAATAGAGCATCTGTCATGTTGGTCCTTAACCCAATCAGAATCTGAATAGGCAATGGGAGAAAATGGCTTTGAAGATTTTTTAAAGAAAATGCCTTGGGTTAATGTACCAGCTAAATAACATAATACTCTTTTTTCTACATTCATACAAGGTTTTTCACCATTCATTTCATACTTCATAAGAAGATCTTTAACATATTTCATCTAAGTAACAAGTATGTCACTGCTAAAATAAGTAATTTCGAAGCCAATAAAGTATTTAAGTGCCTTTAAGTCAATCATTTTAAAACGAGCTTGTAACTGTGATATCAACTCAATGATGTATGAAGAACTATTGGCAGTAACAATTATGTCATCTACATAAAGTTTTAAGTGTCTGAGTCATTTCGATCTTGCATGATAGGCCACAAAACCAAGTGTAAACAAATAGGAGATGAAACACTCGAACCATGCTCTTGGTTCTTGTTTAAGTCCATACAACGACTTTATAAGTTTACAAATATGTTGTTGTTTCGAGGAATCAATAAATCCTTGTGGTTGCTGCATGTACACTTTTTTAGAGAATTCACTATGAAAAGCATTATTGACATTAGGTTGTCTTAATTCCCAATTAAATTGAGAAGTTAATGAAAGTATAATTCAAACGGTAGGTTTCTTTACGACGTGGTTGAAAGTTTCATCATAGTCTATCCCTTCTTCTTGGTGATATCCCTTAGCAATGAGTATTGCTTTATAACAAGCTATTGAACCATCAGGGTTTCTCTTAATTCGATGCGCTCATTTGCAACTGATTGCACCTTTTCCTATAGGTAAAAGAACTAAAGTGTAACATCCCACACATTTCTTTTTAGTAATAATGTAATTTTAGCAACTTTATTATTTGGAATTTCAGTAATTGTTATTAGTTGGAGGGTATTTTTTTAGACTTCAAGTGTAAGTGCGGGAATTTAATTGTTGGCGTGAAATTATTCAATTTGAAATTCAATTTAAAAATTAATGGCAGGAATTAATTTTCTTTTGAAACAGAAAGGAATTTAATAGTATAAAGTGGAATAAGGAAAGGAATTAAATATAATTATACTTATTTCCTTTTTTAGTTTATTATTATTATTATTTTTTAAAAAACCCCCATCTCCCTTTTTTCCCCTCATGCATCCGCCGGCACCCCCCCTCCCCCCATTTCTTCTTCCTCCAGCTGAGACCCTAGCCGCCGCCCAAAGCCGTCGCGTCAGTTTTTTTTTCATGACCTCCGTCCACCACTGCTCAAGCATTGTTCGCTTTTGTCGTCACTGGATCTATCGATTTCGGTAAGATTTATACCGTTTGGGTTGTTTTCGGTTGATTCTTGAATACTCATTTACTTTTAGCATCAATTGTTTGATACCCATTATGTTTCAACTTTGGATTCAAGTTTGTGAAGGTATTGAGGTGTTGTTCAGTGAAGTTGGAGTTTGTTTTAGCGAGTTTTGGTAAGTTTTATGCTTGATGACCCTCTTGTGGATTAATTTTGGTTGTTGAGAAATTTTGGTAAAGTCATTTAGAAGAAATATTTTTGATAAAGCTACATATGGATAATTTATTTGAGACATTGGTAGTGAAGTATGTATTTGATTCAAGCTTTAATCATGTAAGCCTAATTTCAAATTATGATTAGGGGGTTGGTTCAAGAATTTCATTCAAGATGAAGAAGAGTTTGGTTTGCTAATTATTTGGGCTTAAAATTGGAGGTTTGGAAGGTGAATTCGAATTGGACCACACCTTAGGTAAGGTTATTTGAAAATATTTTGTAATATTTGGGTGGTTGGATTTTGGCCTTAAATATTAATTTTAAAGCTTGGTTTATGTTTAGGCTTGATTAAGGATTCAAGAATTTCACAAAGATTCAATTGCTTTTTGGTTCGACCTAATATTAAGGTAAGTAATCTTACTACTGGAACTACCCACAGACCATGTATTAGATGTATACTAACATGATAAATGAATGTTATGGCAGAATGACAACATGATAGACTAATAGTATAATATGACCAAAGTATGTTCTGGCACGAGATCTGAAATATTTATTTGTACACATAGACACTTGAATGCTAGTGTGAGATGGTATGTGATTCCATATGGATGTATTTGATCGGATGATGTTGAGGTATATGTATATGTTGTAGAGCTATGATGTTAAGGTATATGTATATGTTGTAGAGCCATGATGTTGAGGTATATGTATATGTTGTAAAGCCATGATGTTGAGGTATATGTGCATGTTGTAAAGCCATTATGTTGAGGTATATATGTATGTCATAGATTCATATAGTGATAATTATGATGTTGAGACTGTGCAAGTGTCCTTACTGATTAGTTAGATACCCATTAGATTTTGTGTTTCCTTCGGGATTCACCAGTTTGTGTTTCCTTCGGGATTCACCAATTTGTGTCTCCTTTGGGATTCACCAGAGGTAGTAGGCATACTTAACTACAGTAGGATAGGACTCAGTCTCCTTCTTATTTTATGTGTATACGTGTCTCATGAGGACTAGAGCAGTTTATATGTTTCACTAGAGGTGGGTATCTAGAGAACATAGATGCCTAGCCTGACCCCTGTAGTGGGGTTACTTATTGAGTATTTTATACTCATTCTTTCTCATGTTGTTGTTTTAGGTAAGGGTAGAGATGCACTGGCGATGGACAAGCAGAATTCATGATCAAGCCACTGGGACTAGTTTTTACGCTTCCGCATCATGAAATTTAGAGTTCTTTTCATGTTTCTCTTAACTTTTAGTTTTGATGTTTAAAAACTTACTTTAAGAATCGTTTTTCTGACTCATTTACTATCCTTTATGATTTATGGGTACCCTACTATTGTTTTAATATTTGAATTTAATGAAACTTTTGAACTTACCTTATTTAATTAGCATTTATTTTGCCATAACCGAGTGTCGTTTTGAGTTCCATGCATGCATGTATTTAGTAACAGCCTAACTTAAGTCATAGAAGGTCGGGTCGTTACATAAAGTCCATGTTTCTTGTTTTACCAAAGCATCATACTCTTCAGTCATTGCTTTCTGTCATACAAGAAGTGATAGAGTAAACTTAACATGCAACAGAAAAAATCAGAATCAATAAGCACTCTAATTATATTTAATTTGAGTTTAAAACATGCTTTTGCAAAATTATTTCATAAGAGCTTTTGTTGAACACAATACCTTTGATGAACCCTCTTTAAGTCCACCAGAGTTCCACGAATTGATGCTTCAATTTTCAAGTAGACCACCACAAAGATCTTCTCTACTATTCTCTTGCAAGGATTGTGTGGTGGAAATACTGAATTGAGCTGGTTTTTTATAAGATTGAAGAGGGTTTGAAGGTAAGGGTTTCTGTAGAATTTCTAGAGTTGATTAATTTGTATAAAGTTGAATTGAAGTTCAAAACTTCAATATATTCATGAATTTCATGCAATTAACTCAACATGCCTGATGCCGCTTCAATTTCCATTGAAAATAAAATGGCATGAGGTGGAAATTTAAGTGGGAAAATCCAAGATTGGATTTTTTCCACTTTCAAATTTAAAAACAATTTAATTTTATCCATTTTGATTAATTTAATTTAACTAAATATGGTTTTAAAAAAATCAATTTATTTTTAATTTTGTAATTTTGAATTTCAATAAATTCAATTTTAAATTAATCAAAATTCTAATTTTGAACAATTTCAAATTTTGGATTTAAAATTGGATAATTAATTAAACTTATTTAAATAATTAAATTTAGTATCTAATATTACATATAATATTACACCTCATCTAATATTTAAATCAATATTTAAATATTTTGAACTCTTCAATTTTGTTTAATTACGATAAAATTAAATGTTTCAATTGTATCGAATACAATTAATAGAAACCCTAATTGAATTTGAACACTTCAAATTCTAAAAATTCTAAACCCTAATTTCAAATCTTATTAAATTTACTCAATTTACTAATCTAATTTACGAGCTAGTAAAAGGACCTAATGGATCTACAGATCATGAGCTCCAACGATTTGCAACTAATTGGTTAAACTTTTTAAACCGAATTAATCACTATTCATTAACAACCAAGACATTCCACTATAACTCGATAGTTGCACTCTTTCATTGTAGATATATTTATGTCCATTTTAACGATAATCGGTAAGTCGATCCTTCACAGGTCGTTCGTATTTATAGGTCAAAGATTACCGTTTTAGCTTATAAATACATCTTGTTCCTTAAGCTCCCACTGATCCTCCATTGAACAATTGATTTATAATCCAATTTATAAATCATAATCCTCTCAATCATGAGAGGGCGGGGCCTCGTTGTTCAAGGCTAGGCATCAACGCTTAAGAGAACAACCTATCTGCTAATCCTAAGTCGGGTAGGAGTGAATTTCATCTTCCAAAGCTATGTCCCCAACTATCTATCCGGTCTTATCCTTGAAATGGGAGGCTTATTGAGCAGTATTGTTGGACTACTCTCACCTATATAAATTAAAGGATAATCCCGAATAAATAAGAGTTCATAATTAGCTCAGGATTAAAATTGAGTTACCCTAGGTCATTGAGCTTTTGAAATAGTCAGTTTTAACAGTAAGAGGTTGTTATAAAGAAAAGTGACTATTTTGAGGTATGGTCTTATATAAACTCATTGCACAAGATGCCCCCACTCATATGTCTACACATGAGTGATTTTTGGATCATATCATTTGTATTAGTATACAAAATGGGCCGCATCCAATAGTGTCACCAAGATGAGGTACCGAATCTCATTCATATACTTATAGACCATTTTGACTATATACTAAAACTTGATCCTCTTTTATGTCGTCACATAAAGTTAAAGTATTCATATTATAGCTATTGATTTGTTTATTAGATTTTCATAAAAGAATGCAATATCAACAACAATTTATTGAATAAATACTCAACAATATTTTTGTTGATAAATAGAATATGTTAACAATATTTACGAACTACAAGTTTAGGACATTCCCAACAATCTCTCACTTGGACTAATACTCCAGTGAGACAAACATATATTATTTACAATGTTGAGAAATATAGAGAGAAAATACAATAAACTAGGGCATCTAAAATACCCTTGACATTCTCCTGTTTGCTCTAGACTATGATGCTCGTAGTCCTAGTCCAACTAGATGGCCCTCGAACACTTTAGCCGAGAGGGCCTTCGTAAAAGGATCAATGAGGTTGTCTTCTAAGGCTATCTGTGTGACCATCACGTCTCCTCGATGTACGACCTCTCTAATGAGATGATACTTTCTTTCGATATATTTTCTACGTTTGTGACTTCTTGGTTCCTTGGAATTGGCAATTGCATCGTTGTTGTCACAATACATAGTAATGGGCAGGTGCATATTTGGAACCACTTCCAAATCTATCAGGAACTTGCATAGCCACTGCTTCTTTAGTTGTTTTGCATGCAGCTACGTATTCTGCTTCCATCATAGAGTCAACTATACATTTTTGTTTAATGCTTCTCCATACTATAACTCCCCCGTTAAGAGTGAAAAGATCTTGAAGTAGATTTCCTAGAATCTACGTTAGTATGAAAATCAGAATCAATGTATCATGTAAGATCAAATCTTTACGTTTATACACAAGCGTATAATCCCTCGTTCTCTTGAGATACTTGAGGATATTTTTTATAGTTGTCCAATAACTGTGTCGTGGGTAGATTGGAACCTGTTGACGATTCCAACTTCAAAGCATATGTCAGGACGTGTACACAACATAGCGTATATCAGACTCCCAACAACTATGCATATGGAATTCTTTTCATTTCCTCAATTTCTTGAGGTGTCTTAGGACACTGTTTCTTCGATAAATGAATTCCTTTTTGGAATTTTGCATATTATATCTCGACAACATTTTGTCAATATAAGATGCCTGAGATAGTTCTAGGGTTATTTTCTTTCGATTTCGAAAAATTTGAATCCCAAGAACATATTGAGCATTTCCTAAATCTTTCATTTGGAACTGTGATGCCAACCATCTCTTTACATCAACAATGAAACTTGTCTCATTCCCAATGAGCAAGGTACCATCAACATAAAGTACCAAGAATGCTACAATTTTGTTGACTATTTTCTTGTATACACAAGGTTCGTCAACATTCTGTTCAAAGCCATAAGATTTGATCGCAATGTCAAATCTTATATTCTAGGATCTAGAAGCTTGCTTCTATCCATAAATGGATCTCTTAAGCTTACAAACTTTTTGTTTTTGACCTTGTTCAATGAAATCTTTTGGTTGAGACATAAAAATACTTTCATCAAGATGACCATTCAAGAAAGCTGTCTTGACATCCATTTTCCATATTTCATAATCATAATATGAGGCAATGAATAAAAGTATTCTTATTGATTTTATCATCACAACAGAAGAGAAGGTTTCTTCATAGTCAACTCCCTCCCTTTAGGTAAAACTTTTTGCCACGAGTCTAGCTTTATAGGTTCGCACCTTACAAGTTTGATTTCTTTTTCTCTTGTAGATCCATTTACAACCTATAGGTTTAACCCCATGTGATTGATCTACAAGTTTCCAGATAGAATTGAAGTACATTGACTCTATCTCTTCGTCCATGGCTTTTATCCATTGTTTCCTATCAACATTTTCCATTACCTATTTAAAGGTCAATGAGTCCTCTAGCCCATCATCAAGTATGATGTCTTAAGTTTCTGTTAAACCCGTTTAGGTTGATTAACAATCCTCCCACTGAAGAAAATCAAACACGAAGATTTCCATGAGCAGCAGAAAAATCATTCCAAATTACAATCATATATGAATATTACAATTATAGTCATAAATCCAAACATACGGCTATGCAATCCAAACAGAAATTACAGCATGATACAATAAATACTCAAGGTGAAATCTACACATATTTGTAGACTCATCGCTAATGCTCTTTGATCACGACCGCTCAAACACAGTAACCTCGAACGCTCATCCCACACGATCGCTATGCAGCATGAACACCGCACACTCAAACTTAATGATCGCCTCGGTCACGAACACCCCAACAGCATGAACGGCCTCCACAGAACCTCGACGGTGTTGAGTTGAGTATGACACCACTAAGAAGGCTACCTTGGTATTCTCGGTGTGAGAATACAAAGGGTGGACTCTATGTGGACTTGGTTTGAGGCAGAAGACGGAGGAAATAACAATTGTGTAAACGATTGAGCATGTGGGAAAAGACAGAACCTATCGTATAGGTCGATGCCCAATCGTTTAGCAAAGCTAAGCGATCGCCTAGCAAAAGGTAAGCGATTATTTAACTCATTGCTTAGCTGCGTTTCTGTCACCTACAAACACTACATGATCGTTTAGCTCGCTCCAAGTTGTCGCTTAGTAAATCCTATTTACTTGACAACTTTCATAAGATTAATTTTTCGAGAGAGAATATCAAAACTCACAATTTACAACCTTACTAAAATTAGGAAAACAATTTTTTTTATCTCACAGTTACCATAAAACCACCAATAACCTCTCACTCAGTTGGTTATTAGAGAAAAAGATTTAATTATCCAATCATTAATATTATTATAAATATAATTGATAACCAACTTATCATATTATATTTATAACCTATAGTTTTAATATTTCATCTCATGAAACATATAAACCATTGTTCTTTTTCTATTCCAAGGCACTTAATGTAAATCTCATTTACATTAATCCTCCATTAGATGTATCTCATACATCATACCGATTATATCATATATAATCAAATTACCTCTTGTCAATTTGAACATTTCAAATCAACACCAAGAACGGATCCTCAACTGAATTCATTAAGCTACCAAGAAGGCCTTATGGACCTATAGCGCGAAGCTCCAATGGTACGTGAATAACTGACTAAACTCTTTAGTCACGAGATCCATCATCCGTTAACTGCCAGATCCTCTACTAAAGATCGACAACTGAACTCTTCTTACCACAAATATATCATGTGTCTATCTTAACCAATCAGAAGTATGACAACCTTTAGATCGCTCATAAGTACAGCTGGGCCAATAACCGTTATACCCCTGTAGTTACATCTAACTTCTTAAGTACCACTGATCCCTCTAATGAACATAAGTCATAGTCCTACTATGACTGAGTCCTCCAAAGAGAAGCTGTGGCCACTATGTTCAAGTCCTGGAATCAGTCCTTAAGGGAGCAATCTCTCTACTTATCCCTGGTTCGGGAAAGAAGTGAATTCCATCTTGTGGATTAAGTTCCTAGCTCCCAGATTAGACTAGTCCCCAAAAAGGTAGGCATGTTGAGTTGGCAATCTGGCCACTCTCACCCATACTAATCAAAGGATTGCTCTCAAAGGCAGGAGTTCCTAAAACACTCAGGATTGAGGTCGTGTCACCTATGGTCGTTTAGGTGAGATGTAAGTCTATAGTATCAACGATGTTATATATAGAGTTTAGTCATCTCGTGGTCCGGTCTTATACAAACTCTTTGTATAGAACACCCTCGCCCGCACGTCTCCACATGAATAGTCGGGATCTACCATCTGTAGTAGTTTACAACACTCGCAAACCTCTACAAAGTGGGTCGTATCCATAATGTCACTAGGATCAGGTATCCCACCTTAATCTTTATACTATAGACCTATTTAGGTTATCACTTAAGGCATGATCCACTTGTATATCACATATACATGCTTAAGTTCACATAAGATAACCATGGAGCTTTGTTTATTGGATATGAGTAAATGCCAGAATGAAATAACATTTATTTTATTCATCAAACAATGTGTATCATTACAAACAATAAGACTTCGGGAGAATTAGGACACCAATCTCAACACCCACTACGTCGAGGAATTCTCAACTCTTGAGAAGGATGTGATGGGGCAACAACTGTTGTTGATGGACCAGCTTGATCAACAACTTTTGTTGATTTGTCTGTAATATATTTGGTCATTTCTTTCAATAATAATTTACTGCGAGGTTAATGATTTCTAATACGATCTTCTTCCAATAATGTAGCATTTATCGATACAAATACTTTATCTTCTTGGGGATCATAGAAGTATCGACCTTTTGTTTCCTTATGGTATCCTATAAAGAGGATAATTTTGGACATTATTCTAATTTCTTAGGGTTTTGTACCAATACGTGTGCTGAACATCCACAGATTCGATAGTGACGTAAACTATATTTACGTCGTCTCCACAACTCATACAGTGTTTCTGAAACACTTTTTGAGGGAACCATGTTCAGGATATATATCACAGTATGTATTGCATACCCCCAAAAGGATTGAGGTGACTGAGCATAACTCATCATTGAACGAACCATGTCTAACAAGGTTCGATTTCTTCTTTCTGCAACACCATTTTGCTGTGATGTTCCAGGTGCTGCGAGTTGTGATTGAACTCTATGATTTACTAAATAGTTATGGAATTGTAAATCCATATATTCACCACCTCGATCTGATCGAAGTGTTTTAATTCTTTTACTTAATAAGTTTTCAGCTTCCGTCTTAAATTCTCTAAACTTTTTGAGAGTTTCTGACTTGTGACTCATTAAGTAAATATAGACATATCTTGAATAGTCATCAACAAAATTAACGAAATATTCATATCCACATCGAGCTTTTACATTCATCGGACCACAAAGGTCTGAATGTATAAGCTCTAGGGGTTCTTTGGCACGAAGACCTTTTCCAAAAAAAGATCTTTTAGTCATTTTTCCTTCAAGGCATGATTCACATGGAAGTAAAGAACTGTCTTCTAACTGATTTAGATGACCATTTTAAACTAATCTCTCAATCCTGTTGAGATTTATGTGACCAAGTCCGAGTTGCCAAAGATAGGCGTTAGGAGAAATTTTTCATTTTTTATTTTGAGTTTCTGCCATTTTAAACATCTCTATATTTAAAATGACTTTTGCTTTAGTTGGTTTTAATACATACAAGTCATTTTCAAGTCTAGCAGAACAAATATGAACACCTCTTGAAAAAATGAACACTTCATTAACTTCAAAAGATACTTTATACATATTTTTTAGCAGACATGATATGGAGATCAAACTTCTTTTCATCTTTGGTACATAATATACATTTTTTAACAAGATAAAAGATTATCCAAAAAACAACTTGATATCTCCCACTGCTTCAGCTGAAATGACTTCTCATGTTCCCACCTTGAAAGTCATTTCGTAGTCTGAAAGTTGATTCCAAGAACTAGTTTTCAATAGAAAAGTGCAAACACGGTTAGCGGCGCCTGAATCTAATATCCAAGTCAAGTGAGAAATTTTCACTAAACATGTTTCAACTATAAATAAATCTGATTTACCTTGATTCGACTTTTCTGCTTTTTTCTCAGCCAAATACTTTGGGAAATTTCGTTTCCAGTGCCTGTCTTCTCCACAGTGAAAACATTTTCCTTTGGTAGCTTTGTTTTTCTTTGCACTAGGTTTTTTATTCCATTTTCCTTTTTCCTTTATTTGTACAATTTTGTATTTAGATGAGAAGGGACAAACTTCTTTTTGTTTGAGGGTTTCGTGCACGACGATGAACCCTTCAGAAATTTCTTCTATCGTTAAACAACATTTGCTTCACTTTCTTTCAACTTCATCATTGATTGGTAAGTCTATAGTTCGTTTAATAAAGTAGTCAAATTGTAATTAATCTTATTCATTACGACATTAGTATGGAAGGTCTGGTAGCTCTTCGGAAAATACTCTAAAATCATACTAACTTGACTAGTTTCGTCTATGGTAGCCATGTGAGCTTCTGCAATATTAAAATGAACCATCATATCTAGGACATGTTCCCTGACATTGGTTCCATCTTTCATGCGTGAGTTATAAACATACTTTATAGCCTTATGTCGTACAGAAGATGACGGTTGCCCGAACATTTCCTATAACGACATCATAATCTCATGGGCTGTGGGCATGGCTTCATGTTTCTTGTTGAGCACATCAGATATGCTCGCTAAGATATAGGCCCTTGCCTTTTCATTAGCCCTTACCCACCTATCATAGGTATCCCGGACACTTTGGTTTGTAGTTCAACTGGGAATAGGAGGACATTCCTCTGATAAAACAAACCTTAGGTCATCAACTAATAATATTGTGTTTATGTTTGACTTTCAATTAGAGTAACTCTCTCCATTAAATTTGTCATAAGCAAGAAGTTGTATGATTGAGTTCGAAATTGCTGAAAAATTAAATAAATTTTATTAAATTTATGCATCTAAATCAAATTTTTGCCAAAAAAACCAATAAAGTATCTATATATCTTTATTTATTTGCAACATACTATAGTGAGTTAGAATAAGTACTACATGAGGCAATCAAGTACTCCTTCACTAAAACAAAACATTCTTGACCAGAATAACTCATATTTTGATAGTGGTTTAGCTACCGTTTTTGATCAAGAACTTACTAACATTTAGTAATTCTGTAAGTGTGGCCTACTATTTTCAGATCTTAAAGAATGGTATGAACACGCCCTGAATTGGAAGACAATGTGCAAGACGGAACTATAAGATTCTATTCATTTCTGAAGCTTGGGTTGTTCCGAATCCTATGTTACAACCCTCCGTAGGGATCGCTGTGGTTAACTAGCTAGTGCCACATAAAAACGACAGCAGGCTCAACATAGGAATCTCACAGTTCAAACTAATGGAGGAGACCGTAGGATATGTTGACACATTTTCTTCACCCACTTACTATGATCTACTTCCCCCATTCACCTTATTATTGACCCTTGCAAACACTTCCCGTATGAAGCATTCGTGGTAAAAGCGACACGAAGCCGAGCATGGATCTCACGGTGTGAACTCTTGAGAACATAAGAGCTAAAAACGATATGTCGAATATATTGTTAATCTCCCACTGAAGTGTTCTAAATGTTTCGGTATTCTTTAACTTAGGTTTATTACGGATAATTTTAAACAACCTAAGTCTATGTGATTATTATCCAAGCATAATGTTTATATTTGGATTTTAACCTACGATGTCTAGGTGTTTAAACTAATTTTAAACCTCACACCGCTCACGCAAGCTCATAAAACTGGTTAACAATGCTAATCATTTCGGTCATAATCTCCAGGTAGGAGGTGTTACATAAATTGTCGACTTAAATACCCCCAGCCTTAGATAGGATTATGAACCGATTGAGTTTGTAACCAAATTTTATAAGATAATGACCTATTTTAACTATTAAAACAAGTTGTTAACCTAAGTGAGCATGTTGTTTATCTTTGTTATGGATTTTAATGTCTAATTTAATTTTATAACAACTTACAAAATTTTAGACATGCTAAGCATCCATAATATACATTACAGGCATTCATTATTTCATATAACCTTTATATATAAATACATACTATATATTAAAACACTTTATAACACACTTTCAATACATGTATTATGTTTCCTATGGTGGGATTTCAAATCTACATGGCATGCTATATGCACATACAAGATTTATTTAATTATAACATACATCACATGCATAAATGATTGAACACAAACTGATATGGTTTTAATTTTGGTATTTTCAAGCAAACAAAGGCCTAATTATTACAAAATTCAGCAAAAAGCGGCTCCAAAATACTTCCAAACCACTCAAACTGCATTGAATTGGACCCGAACCTCTCGAACCGGACCTCCAATGCTAAAAAATGGGCTGAACCGAGCAAAAACCATTGAGTACCATCAAGCATTGAATACCATCGAGCATACCATCAAGCATCAAGTATGCCATTGTGCATCGAGTATGACATCAAACATTATCGAGCATCGAGTATTTCACAAAATACCATTGAGTAAACGTCATCAACCATGGAGTAAGGCATCGTGCATCGAGTATTTCACAAAATAACATCGAGTACCATTGAGTATGGCATTGTGCATTGAGTATTTCATAAAATACCATCAAGTATGAGCATCGAGTACCATTGAGTATGGCATCATGCATCGAGTATTTCATAAAATATCATCGAGTAAGCCATTGAGTATTCCATCGAGCATCGAGTATTTGGCAGAGGTTGAAATTTTAATTCCTGCTGCTCGACCTTCTTTACTTCTTTCTTCAATTACATCCTAATTGCAACTCTAATGACTTCAATCGAATTACAGACACTTAAACACACATTAAGGCCCATCAATCAAGAGCCAATTACAAGAATTACAATATAATTGAAGAGATTTCGACGCCAAAACTCAGAAAAATCATATCAATTCACTATTTTCATACAACTTATGAAAAACACCCACCAAACTCAAAATTAATGATAATTGAGTGCTTAAATCATGCTCTGATACCAATTTATAGAGTAAACTTAACATGTAGTTGAAAAAATCAGAATCAATAAGCACTCTAATTACATTTAATTTGAGTTTAAAACATGCTTTTGCAAAACAATTTCACAAAAGGGTTTGTTGTACACAATACTTTTGATGAACCCTCTTTAAATCCACTCGAGTTCCACAAATTGATGCTTCAATTTTCAAGTAGATCAACATAAAGATTTTATCTACTATTCTCTTGCAAGGATTGTGTGGTAAAAACATTTAATTGAGCTGGTTTTTGATAAGATTGAAGAAGGTTTGAAATGAAGGGTTTCTGTAGAATGTTTGGAGCTAATTAGTTTGCATGAAGCTGAATTGAAGTTCAAAACTTCAATACATACATGAATTTCATGCAATTAACTCAACATGCCTTACGCCGCTTCAATTTCCATTGAAATTTGAATGACATGAGGTGGAAATTTAGATTGGATTTTCCCACTTTCAAATTTAAAAACAATTAAATTTTATCCATTTTGATTAATTTAATTTAATTAAAATATGATTTTAAAAAAAATCAATTTTAATTTTAATTTTGTAATTTTGAATTTCAGTAAATTCAGTTTTAAATTAATCAAAATTTTAATTTTGAACCATTTCAAATTTTGAATTCAAAATTGGATAATTAATTAAACTTATTTAATTAATTAAATTTAATATCTAATATTTAATATAATATTACACCTCATCTAATATTTAAATCAATATTTAAATATTTTGAACTCTTCAATTTAGTTTAATTATGATAAAATTAAATGTTTCAATTGTATTGGATACAATTAATAGAAACCCTAGTTGAATTTGAACATTTCAAATTCTAAACTCTAATTTCAAATCTTATCAAATTTACTCAATTTACTAATCCAATTTACGAGCTAGTAGAGGAACCTTATGGACCTACAAATTATGAGCTCCAACGATTTGCAACTAATTGGTTAAACTCTTTAAATCGAATTAATCACTATTCGTTAACCACCAAGACATTCCACTGTAGCTCGATAGTTGCACTCTCCTCACTGTAGATATATTTCTGTCCATTTTAACCATAATTTGTAAGTCGATTATTCACAAATCGTTCGTATTTACAGTTGGGTTAAATATTACCGTTTTACCTTGTAAATACATCTTGCTCCTTAAGCTCCCACTGATCCTCCATTGAACAATTGATTTAGTCCAATTTATAAATCATAATCCTCTCAATCATGAGAGGGCGGGGCCTCGTTGTTCAAGGCTGGGCATCAATGCTTAAGAGAACAATCTATCTACTAACCCTAAGTCAGATAGGAGTCAATTCCATCTTACAAAGCTATGTCCCTCGCTATCTATCCGGCCTTTATCCCCGAAATGGGAGGCTTATTGAGCAGTGTTGTTGGACTACTCTCACCTATGTAGATCAAAGAATAATCCCGAATAAACATGAGTTCATAGTTAGCTCAGGATTAAGATCGAATTATCCTAGGTTATTGAGTTTTTGAAATAGTCAGTTTTAACAGTAGGTGGTTGTTATAAAGAAAAGTGACTATTTTGAGGTTTGGTCTTATGCAAACTCATTGCACAGGATGCCCTCACTCAAATGTCTACACATGAATGATTTTTGGATCACATCATTTGTATCAGTATACAAAATGGGTTGCATCCAATAGTGTCATCAGGATGAGGTACCCAATCTCATCCATATACTTATAACCATTTTGGTTATATACTAAAACTTGAACCTCTTTTATGTCGTCACATAAAGTTAAAGTATTCATATTATAACCATGGATTTGTTTATTACATTTTCATAAAAGAATGCAATATCAACAACAATTTATTGAATAAATACTCAACAATATTTTTGTTGATAAATAGAATATGTTAACAATATTTACGAACGGTGAGTTTAGGACATTCCTAACAAGAAATTTATAGGCTTTTGTAAAGGAAGTTGGTTCTGACTCATTTGTACTTGTGACAGTGGCAACATATACTTTCTTCTTTGAAATTCTAGATTTACCTCTTGTTTGCATTGGACGAGAATTTTGAATAGCAATTATGGGATCATTTTGCAAGGATTCAAGTGGTCTAGTAACTTTGTTTTCATCATTAACTAACGATGCTTCATTATCAACAGATGTAGCAGTAACAGTAGGATCTCCGGAGCCATTATTGTTGGTGTTGTTCTCATTTGAGATAGTTGCAGAACCTGTTGGAAAGGAAAGGGTATACGATAAAAGAGTAAAACATAGGAGTAGAAGTAGGATTTTAAATTGGTTTCTTTAGTAGAAGAAAGGAAATAAAATTTGATAAAAAATAACATATCGGGAAGTATAGAGAGATTCATTGCTTATGTTGTAACACAAATCTTTTGAACCATTTGGTAACGAAGAAGACCCACTGATTTGTCTTAGGTTGCAACTTGTGAGAATTATGAGGTTCAAGGAGAGAATAACACGCACAGTCGAAGACTTTTGACATAGAGCAATCTGGTGGCTTTTTATAAAGGATTTCATAAGGAGTTTTATGGTGTAGATTAGGTGAAAGGAGAAATTAATGAGATGAACAACAGTATTAAAAGCAAATGGCTAAAAATTGATAGGTACAGAAGATAAAGACATTAGAGAAAGAGCTACTCCAAAAATATGTCTATGTTTATGTTCTACGACTCCATTTTGTTCGGGTATATAAGGGCATGATTCTTAGGGGATATACCATTTTTTTGAAGATATGAACGAAGAGAATGGTTACCACCCTTGTCACTTCGAAGAATTTTGATTCGAGCAGAGAATTGGATTTTGACAAGGGGTTTGAAAACTTGAAAGCAGAGAATACATCAGATTTTTAAGTGATAGGAAATAACCAAGTAAATTTAGACATATCATCAACAAAAGAGACATAAAAATTGAATCTTTGAGGGGGAAGGACCCCATACATTAGCATGAATTATTTCAAGGAGATACAAAAATTTAAAAGTAGAAGAAGTGAAAGGTAGTTTATGAAGTTTTTCTTGAAACAAGGATAACAGAGATAGCAGTAAAATGTAGATTCACAGATTTCAGAACTAAATGAAGAATAGGATCACTTGGATGGCCTAACCGATTATGCCAAATAGAAGAGGAAGTTCGTGTTCCAACATGAGCAGTGAGAGAGCTGTTTGATGAAGCTAAAGTTGTGGGATTAATGGGATAAAGCCCATTAACACTAGGTCCTTCGAATAGGATTTTGCCCGAAGACTTGTCCCGAATGAGGAAAAAGTTAGAATCAAAAGTAATTATACAATTGTTATCGGCACATAAATGGTTAACAAAATTGATGAAATATGTGGAACACGAAGAAGATTAAGAAGTTTGAAAGAAATATGAGGGGTAGGAAGTAAGCCATAACCTGAATGCGTTATTGGAAGTGATTGCCTTCTTCCTATTGCAATTTGATCGCTACCAACATACTCACTTACAAAATTTAAAAATCTCATATCAGAGGTAACATGAATAATTATGAGTAGCTACCATTGCAGCTAATTAAGCAGGCGGATGTCATCCCTTGAAAATTAAAGTTCATGCGATTATAACAGTCAAGAGTACCATGGCCTGGTTGATGACAAATTTGGCGTTGAATTCTCTGTGTGTCGGATGAATTGCCTTTATTTTTGCTGTCATTCCCATTGTTGTTTCCATTTCCATTGTTGATTCATGTTATTCTTATTGTTCCATTGAAATTTCATCCTCTTCTATTGTTACCTCAGCCACCATTACTACGAGGAACATTTGAATTTGAAATTTGATTGTGCTAACAAAATAGTAGGTTGAACTAGTGATTCATCTTGTTTGAGTTGTTTTTCAACAGCAGCTTCTTCAGAAACAAGAAGAAAATGAAGTTCTTTGAAAGTAGTAGATTGAGATCTTGTGCGCATTGAAGTTCAAAATGTATTATATGCTATAGATAGTTCATTCAAACATAGATTACAAGGTCTTCATTATCGATTATAACATTCAAACATAGACGATCTTTCACTTCTTTAATGCGTCGAATATACTAAGTAATGGTTTCACTTGGTTTCTTGGTCATCAATTGAAGATCGGACTTGAGATTAACAATATTGGTGCACGAAGTAGAAGAATAGCAACGCTCAAGAGTTTCCCATATATGTTTGGAATTTTCACAGCCAACGACATATGAAATTGCAGACGGGGAAAGAGCAACGGTAATGAGTGCTATTAGGGCATGATCCTTGGCAATCCATTCATCATATAAAGGATTTATTTGAACAGAAGATAAAGTACTAGAAGATTCATTACTATAATTGCTTGAGGATGCATTATTAGGATTCAAGATTCTTGAAGCTTGCGTGCAAGCTCCATCGATAAATCCAAAAAAGTTTATATGAGCTTTGAGAATTGAAACTAGTTGAAATTTCCTTATAACAAAATTTGAGGAATCAAGCCATATGGTCACCAAGTTGGAGATGTTGGTGTTGGGATTTGTACCCTAAAGTATCGTAATTAATTAGTTTATTAATTTAATTATTAATAATGCAATTTTAATTTATCCGTTAACCAGACATACAAGGTGAATCATGTTTAAGAAATAACCTAAGAGGTCTATAGTATATGAAAAGGTTGGGTGTTTTATCTTGATAACACTATGAATACGGTTCACCTTGTAATAACTACAAAATAGTTTTATCCAAACCGTTCATGTAGAGATATGTGAGTGGAGTAGCTTATAAAAAGAGTTTGTATAAAATCGAACTGTGAAATATTTAATCTTTTTTTGTAAATCCATTAATTGATGAGATTAATATTCCATAGGATGATCATGTATGACTCGATCTTAATCCTGAGGGATTTATGAACTCCTGTCTATGAGGTCAGTTCTTTGATTTGCACGGCTGAAAATGACCCTTGCCAACTCAATAAGTCTACCATTTTGGGAACTCGACTAAATAGAGAGCTGGGAACATAACTTCACAAGATGAAATTCACTCCTTCCTGCACAGGGTAAACAGATGAGTAGTTCTCTTAAGTGCTGATCTCAGGTCTTGAATAAGGGGTCCGAACCTCTCACTATCTGAAAAGGACTTAGTTTATGGTTGGACCATAAACAAATGGTTCATTAGAGGAATCGGTGGTATTTAAAGAAAATATGTAATTATAGGGGTAAAAGGGACATTTGACCCAGTTATAATTATGGACAACTCATGAAGGATCGACTTACTTATACTGATTTAAATATTTTAAAACTTTTCATATGAAATAATAAATGGGAAGATGTTTTTTTATTAGATATTATTGAATATTTAATTTAAAATATTCGCAGAGTGATTATCCTAATAGGATTAGAAGTGACCGAGTAGAGATCCATAAATAGGGCCCTCATGGAACACACCCTACAAAAGATCTCTACAGTATTCTGTAGCGATTTCTCTCCAAGAGAATTTTCCCAATTTCTAAGAGAAGGGTTCTCTTAATTTTTTTTCTCTATTCCCTCTCATCTTTCAAGAGCAGTTCCTATAAATCGGATCCTTTCCAGAGTTATAGTAAGGAAGATCTCATGGAATAGGAAGACTTTAAAGAGAAAACTACCGATTCGAGGAGAAGCTTTTGTTGCATCTACGGATAGAAAAAAATATGTTGCTTGACATTTTTCTTGATTATTTGTATTTTTAATTCATTCAAGAAATCAATGAATGTGATCACACACTTCCATAGGGATTCAATTATCTTTAGTTGGATAGAAGAAAGATGGGTGAATTAATAGATTCTTGGGTAGAATCAGCCATGGCAAAGGAAGCAAGAAGATTGTGGATGCGTGGTAGGATCTTTATCAAATGTTAGTCTTTTCAGGAAATTAATACTGTGAAATAATATATGAAGAAGAGAATGATATTTCTCATTGATAATTACTTTTTCAATGTACAAGGTATTTATAACAATCAGATGGGAGTTAAAGTTTTAAAACAAACCTATAACAAAATAACTACTCTTAACAACTTAAAAAATACAAAAAACTTTCACTAATCACAATCACATCTCAAATAGACACTAGACAAGTACGAAACAAAGCTTATGTGAGAAGTCAATGAATAGTGGGCTCGACAACTAAGCATTCTAACCCCATTGGGCTTGAAGCCAAAGCCAACCAACTCCATTCCTCGGGCCCTGTGCTCTACAAGCTCCTAGCTAATGCCCTATATATTGACTTTGTCCAACCCTCTAGAGTCTCATTCCTACAGGACCTTGGACGAACAAGAAACAAGCTCCGGTGAGCCACTTATGGAGAATGGGCTAGACCATTGGGGCATTTGGCCCATTGGTCGTCCTCAGCCTCAAAGGTTGAGAACGAGGCTAGCTTGCCATTCTATCTAGTTTCCCCTTGTGTGGCCTAGTGTAGCTTTCTAAAGTCTCATTCCTAAAAGGACGAAGGGAACCCTAAGTTAAGTCTTACTATGTCTAGAACGTGATAACTCCACATTAGATAAGTTCATCTGCACCTCTAAAAGCTTGTTATAACTCCAGTGTTTAGAATTAATTTATGTACAGAGTGTTTATGACAAATACCACAATGATGCATTCAAATAATTTTGCAAGTGATCTCTTCCCCAAAATACACATTCAACATTGGTGGTTGATAGCTCTAAAAAAGAGCTATATTTTATAGATTAATTTTGGCTCTTAAGTAGATTTTTAATATTAATTATCCTATTTTGTAGGTAAATTCATCCTGAGGGTCGAAGGATTCATTTACATAAAAAAGAGAGCAAAAAAATGAGCTAATTTGGAGGTTGGATGGACCAATTGTGAAAAGTCACAAAAATTACCATTCTATCATTGATGCCAATGTTGCAATCGTCATGCCACGCTCCCGTGCGATGCTAGAAGACAATAGCTGCCTAAACAGGGCAGCGTTGCAATGCTACTCTTAGCGTTGCAACACTGTGAAGATAGATAAAAATTCAACAAGCGCATGCACGCAATGCAGCGTCACATGAGCGCTGCAACACCACCTTGATGCTTGGGCTAATGTCGACAAGAGCGTTGCAACACTATCATCAACGTTGCAAAGTTGCGCTTAATTTATATATATATTCTCTTCGTTTTAGGGTTAATTTTAATGTAGATTTTAATGGAGCCTGAAAAGAGGCTTGATTTTCTTCTTTCCCCTTTATCTTTTCAGCATCAATAGGTTAAGTTTTATTTATTTATTTTGGGTTGTAATCGATGGATCATATATTCTTCTTGAATTTGTCTATGAATTTATGAGGTAATTCCTATCTAATTTCTTTGACTAAGAGGTTCCATGTTCAATTTCTAGAGATTTCTTTAATTAGATTTAGTATTCTTCAAATCTATGATTTGTTTGAATCTTGATCTAATGTAGGCATGCGTTTATGTATTAGATTGATGACCTTATCATAATTGCATATCTTTGCTAGTTAACTTCGAGCTCACATGTTTCCTTGAGTATGTCTATGCTTGAATTTACCCTGATAGCATAGGATTGAATGTGAATGCTTTGATATATTGGTTGGACTAGAATCTTAGCAATGCATGTTCAACCTAGGTTCAAAGAACACTTTGATTAATTGAATAAGGCTATCCAATCAATTAGTGAACATAATTGAATCCTCAATCTTCATGCATAGGAATTTTATTTCTATATGAATGCTACCAAAACTAATAGAATTAAAATCATATAGTTTAACTATATGACTTTCCAACTTTAATTAATGCTTAAGACGCTTGGTTGTTTTGGTTCTAGTTAGTTATCAGTCTTTGTAGAGACTAGTTAAATCGAATTGATTGAGTAGTCATGCATGCATAGAATGAATTGTTTGTTAATTAATGAATTCCATGATAGAAATTGCATAGAATACTCCCTCTTACTCTAGAAATTAGATAGGCTCCTATCTTAGAATACATTTACCCTTTGCATTTTAATTTCATGCATGTTATTTTATGCTATTCAACAACCAAAAAAATCGACTTTTTACTGCTTTCCATAATCAAATTTAGCTTAGAAGAGACTTAATTCTTGGCCTTTATGTGGTTCGGCCATATACTTGTAGCTTATGCTACCTAATAGTGTAACTAGTAATTCATTGATTATAAATATTATTTGTTTAGTTAGGGTTTGTGGGTGACAACAAAATTAATGCTTAACAAAATGGCTCCTTTTTGGCCCACTCTTTATGTGCGAGCGTGAGCGCCTTTACTATGCCAGCAACGGTTCCAGTGCGAGCTACAAAGAGAATTGGACTCACCCGACTTGGACTCGCCCGACTCGGACTAATGGTTAGCAATTTCCACCACCATTCCCTGTTGCCCTCAGTTGTATCTTTCTTTTCCTTTCTTTACTTTTGTAGCTTTTAGTTTTTTATTTTCTTTAGGTTTTGATCTAACTTTTTTGTATATAGTTTTTTTGTGTTTTGATTTTTGTTTTTCTTTTATAGGTCCTTCTCCGTGCTCCTAAAAAGAAGAGGAAAAAAAGAAAAAAAAAATCAAATGAAGAAGCGTAACCTCCTGCCACCATCTCGTGTTCGTAAATGTTATCAGGGGAATTTTTCTTATTCCCTTGTTTTATTTTTGTAGAGTTTAGAGTAGAGATACATTGGAGAAAATGTATCATTTTAAGTTGGGCTGGGGTATATCTTCGATGTTATTATAGCTTGGAGTCCTTAAGCGTTGTGCTCGGAGAATGTTTGTGTGCTTAAATTGTTTGTTTGCTCTGTTGTTTGGTTGTCACGATGAATAGTCTATGACGCACTCTTCATGTATCATTTTATTTTATTTTTCTTTCTTTCTTTTATATTTTTTTTCCTCTATTTTTTTAAATATTTCTTTTCTTCTTTCTTTCTTTTATATTTCATTATTCTCTATATTCTTTTATATATACAAATATAGTAAATTTAATTTTGAATTTTGAATTTTCTAATATTTAGATTTATATATTATTTTGATTTTCAAATTTTAAATTTTTGATAGGATTATTTTCAAATATAGGAAAATGAACCAAAATATATACAAATTAGCAAATTTAACTTTGAATTTTGAATTTTCAAATATTTAAATTTATATATTATTTTGATTTTCAAATTTCAATTTTCCAATAGAGTTGTTTTCAAATATAGGAATATGAACTAAAATATTTACAAATATAGCAAATTTTAATTTTAATTTTGAATTTTCAAATATTTAGATTTTCAAATTTCAAATTTTCAATAGGGTTGTTTTCAAATATAGAAAAATGAATATACAAATATATCAAATTCAATTTTGAATTTTGAATTTTCAAATATTTAGATTTATATATTATCTTGATTTCCAAATTTCAAAGTTTCAATAGGGTTATTTCAAATATAGGAAAATGAACCAAAATATATAAAAATATAGCAAATTCAATTTTGAATTTTGAATTTTTAAATATTTAGATTTATATATTATTTTGATTTTCAAATTTCAAATTTTCAATAGGGTGTTTTTCAAATATAGGAAAATGAACCAAAATATTTATGAATATAGCAAATTTAATTTTGAATTTTGAATTTTCAAATATTTAGATCTATATATTATTTTGATTTTTAAATTTCAAATTTTCAAGAGGATTGTTTTCAAATATAGGAAAATGAACAAAAATATTTACAAATATAGCAAATTTAATTTTGAATTTTGAATTTTCAAATATTTTGATTTATATATTATTTTGATTTTCGAAGTTCAAATTTTCGATAGGGTTATTTTCAAATATAATAAAGTGAACCAAAATATTCACAAATATGACAAAATTTCAATTTCTATCACGGTCTATCGTAGATAGATGATGATATTTTGCTATTATTCGTCAATATTTTCAGCAGTTTTGTCATTTAAAATAATTTTCCTTTTCAATATGTATATATAAATTTTTTTTTAATTTTTAATTTTAATTTTTTCAATATGCATTTTTATATATTTTTTTCTTATATACGATACCAATTATAGTTTTACAATAATATAAATTTTGTTTACTAAGATATTCATTTAAGTTCATTTTAATATTTTTACAATCACGACATTTACATTATAATATAATTGAGTTAGATTTGAGTCTACATCATTTAAATTTTAAAACAAATTACTTGCGTGAGAAATAATATTGTAAATCAAATTTTAGCAACAAATGAATGATAGAAACAATTGTATTTTTTATATTAATTTTACATTGGGACTTATGTGTATTCAATAGTTTAAATATTTGAAAATTATTTTTTATATTTAATGCATGTTATACATTTTTTTTATTTTATATAAGTAAGAAAAATACAAAAAACGAGAAACAATAAATATCATCAAACAAGTTTCCGTTCTTGTTTCTTTTTTCTTTCAAGAAACAGGAAATAGAAATAGTTATCAAACATATTCCTGTTTATTCTTCTAAAAAAAGAGGAAACAGGAAACAAAAAATAGGAAACGGAAACCGGAAACAAGAAATGAGACGTTATCAAACGGGTCCTATAAGACAACTTTCCTTGATAAATGACTATATTTAATTTAGGGCTTTCTACACTAATAACGCAAGTCAATAGACCAAATTATAAGAATGTCTCAAATCTATTTTTTTTTTTAAATGGCCTAATGAGTTATAATATTACGTAAAAAAAACAAATCAAAAGTCCACAACATCCCATTAATTTTTAACTATTTAAAAAAGAAAAAAAATTAAAATATACAAATATATATGGAAAATATGGAAATCATGTGCATTAAATTGGTTTTTTTTTTCTTTTTCTAAAATTGTTTATTTTTCTCACTCCTTGTTACCCCATCTTTTCTCTCCCTCACCCATCACCTTCAGTACATGAAAGTGAGGTGCAATACATAATATATATGTGAAGGAACCGTGAGATCCACTGCAAAAGTGGAGATTATTCTCAATTTCCAATTTTTACAGAATAAATTTTACAGAATAAAAATTATGTAAATTATAGAAATTTTACAACATGCAAAAAGAAAAGAATTAGGAGAAGGGTTAGAATTCGACTTACTCTTGAAGAACTAAGATCTTCTTCTCAAATTCTCTCCTATATCTGATCACGAACCTTCCTTGAAAATCAAATGAAAACCAAGACACCAACACAAGTGTGAGACATTGTCATGGGAGAAGATCTGCCTATACCAATTTATATGAAGGGAAAAATAGAGTCCTTAAATCAAGCAATGTGCAACTTTGTAACATGGTCTCGTGAACTTGTAGTTATGGTTGACGAGAAAAAAGTATGCCTCTTTTTTCAGTATATGAGTTTCATTATTTATTATTTTTCGTACTTTGAATTTTTGTAACTTTGGTTATTGTAGGACCATTCAACAATTAAGAGCTTCGGCCAGTCCTTCAAATATACTGACGCCAATGGTTCCATCAAACTCTTGAACGGACATGCCATGCATAACATGAACGATGTAGACATGACCCGTATCAATTTGAACGAGCATATATTTGGAAGAGACAAATCTATTTATTTAGGCAGTGATGATCTGATCCAATATTGTAATATGGTTGAAATAGGTTACATGTGTATTTTGACATACATTGCATAAGTATTACTCATCTAGATTCACTCATGTATATTTTGTTTCATGTTTAAATAATAACTTTTATTTTGTTTAGGTATCTTTGGGATGAATGTGGTCGTGATATTACGAAGAAGTTTTTTTATAATTGATCAAGCAAGAATATCGCCACATGTGAAGTTTCAAGATATTCGATCCAGAAATTTAGCCAACTGACTAGAATTGGCTAATTTGGACCAATTAGTCCTTATTCCATATAACACAAGGTAAGTAAATATAAGTTCTTAAGTTATTTTTAATTTGTATTATACGCGTACTAATATTTCAAAATTGTTGCTTATTATAGTTATCATTGGATATTGAGAAAATTGTGTTTATGTTTTGGACTGTATTCGAAGTAAGGTTCAAGAGGATTTTCATGGAGTTATAAATATGTAAGTGTAATTGAACTTTCTTAGCTCTTAATTGAAGTATTTATGTTTAACTAATATTTTCAAACTATTTAGTGGATGAAAACATGGCAAGCCAAGTACGATTGAAAGTAATTTGCATTTATTTTTTTAACAATTTATGTTCATTCAAACATAAGAATAATTGTTTTCAACTTCTTTATATGCAGTGCCCCTGTCAATTAGATTCTGTAGGATGGGGGTACTATGTGCAAAAGTATACACACGAAATAGTGCATAGTCCTACTATTTCCATTACTAGTCTCGTACGTAAATTGTTTATTTTTTTATATACTAGCTTTAGTTTAATAAATGGATGTAAACTTATGTTGAATTTATCTTTTTTTTTTCCTCTTTGTAGTTCAATATAAAAAATGTATATACCCAAGGAGAAATTGACGTAATTCGAACCCGATGGGCAAGTTTTGTTGGCCGATTTGTGTAAGGTTGTACTTCTTGTTTTTTGTCTCAATAGAATGTAAATGCTAGCTTAGAATGAATGAAAATTTATCTAACCATGATCTGTTTATTGGAAGATTTATGTATAATATTTTTGTGTTTATGGGGTATTTGGTGTTAAGTATTCATGGAAGTACTAATTGATATTTGTGAATGAGAGAAAAGATGGCTTGGTGTAAGTATGAAAGTGTGTTATTGTTATGCAGATGTTGATGATTAGTGTATTAATTTCATATTTGATGAGTATATGTAATGGATTGGAAATATTAATTCTTGTTTGTGGATAAATTCATAGGTGGAAGACAAATATTGATAGCTTGCTATGCAATTTTTTTTTTATATTTTTTTAATAAAAAATAATGACGAACATTTTCTGACCCAACACGAGACATATAATGTCGTTTTGAACTTTTTGACCGATATTAAAAATGGATTCGACAATGGAATTTAAAAAAGGTCAATAATTGAAAAAACGGACATAGATTCTAGACTTCAATGTCGGTTTAAAGGGCTTCAATGGATTTTGGGCTTTAGTTGACAACCGACATTAAAGACAGTGTTATTAAAGCCCTTTAATGTTGGTTTAAAACCGACATTAAAGACAACTGACATTAAAGACTGTGTTATTAAATCCCTTTAATGTCGGTTTAAAACCGACATTAAAGACAACTGACATTAAAAGGCTTTAATAACACTATCTTTAATTTCAATTGTCAATTGACATTAAAGCCCTTAAAACCGACATTAAACCCTAGAATTCTTGTAGTGGTGAGACCTCCTATAGGGAATGAGAATCACAGTAGGTGTGGGCTTTGTGCTCTTTTGGGAGAAGGAGAGTGATTTGAGAGAGGAAAAATTTTGATTTTTGATGGAGAGTTCATAAGGAAAAATTACAGAGACCGTTCTTCAATTCTGTGAAGAAGAAGAATGTAAAAACAAAAAACTCCCAACCTTCCACAATTTTGAGTGAGGAGAGAAATTAGGGGGAGGGAGTTACAACTCACTCCCCTTAATTAAGTTAAAATTTTAACATGAATTCACAAGCATGAGCTGTGATTCATGCAAGGCTGTTAGTTGGATGAAAGTCATGCATTATAAAGCTAGAATTTTGAGTGGAATGGGCATGCAATCATTGCTGAATTCTGAGAAATTTAAGGTTTAAGAAAACTGTTCTTCACAGAAAAACCAGAAAACCTTTCTCCTCTATTTTCCCTAATTCAAGCTTGTTTTTAGTCTCACAACTCAATCTAAGGTACTAAAAGAATAGTAGGAAAGACCTTGTGGTAGTTCACATCCAAAGAAAGGGAGGATTGCAGCTGGAGTTCGTGATTCAAGGGTATCTTCAAAGGTTAATGTTGAAACCCTCTTTTTAGTTTATGAGCATGTTGTTTTTGGAGCCAAAATTAATGAATTAGAATACTTATGATCCTGTTTTGCTTCTGCTGCTTGCTTCCATAATCCAACATTCACGTCCCTAAGAATTCATACCGTGAGATCCATTCAATGCTTCATGTCACTCTGGGAGTGACCTCCATTCAGAAAGTGTTTGCATGGATCAATAGAAAGGTGAATAAGGGATGTAGTGCATAGTAAGTGGGTGAAGGATGTGTGTCAATGTGTCCTACAGTCTCTTCCATTACTTTGGACCGTGAGATTCCTATGTTGTGTCTGCTTGTCGACTTTATGCGATCTACGCTAGTCGTTTTACGACGACTATCCCCTCAGAGGGTTGTAACATAAAATTCGGAACATGAGTTATTCTGGAGATAGTATTTAGTCAAGAATGTCTTGCTTTAGTGAAGGAGTATTTGACTGCCCCTCGGTAGCATTTATTCTACTCATTATAGTATTGTTGCAAAAATAATGAAATTTGGGTATATTATTACTTTGCTAAAATTTGATTGGGTTTAAAAAGTAATTCATTAATAAACTTTGTTTATATTTTCAAAATGACTAGCTCATTAATTCAATTGTTGGATTTTGATAAACTTACCGAGGACAATTATGCTACATAAAAATCGAATTTGAATACGATACTAGTAATATATAACTTGAGGTTCGTTTTAACTGAGGAATGTCCTCCAAACCCTGACTCAAATGCAAACTGAACTGTTCGGGAAGCATATGACAAGTGGCTGAAGGAAAATGAAAAAGCCCGAGCCTATATTCTTGCCAACATATCTGATATTTTGGTTAAGAAACATGATTGCATGCATATTGCTAAAGAGATTATGGAATCTATACGAGGGATGTTTATACAGCTGTCCTTCTCCCCTAGATATGATGTCATCAAGTATCTTTATAACTGCTGCATGAAAGAAGGGCCTCTATTAGAGAACATATCCTGGACATGATGGTTCATTTCAACGTGGCAGAAGTAAGCAGAGTTGTCATAGACGAGAAAAGTGAGGTAAGTTTTATTTTAGAGTCTTTTTCTAAGAGCTTCTTACAATTCCGCACCAATGCGATGATGAATAAAATAGAATAGAACTTAACCATTCTTCTCAATGAGCTACAAACTTTTTAGTCCCTCTTGAAAACTAAGGGATAGGAAGTAGAGGTAAATGTTGTCATTGTTGATAAAAGAGGATCATCCTCTAAGATAAAGTATGACTCTGCTTCTTCATCCAAGAATAAAAGTATTCCAGTGAAACAAAGTACAGGGAAAAAGAAGGCTTTTACTGGTTGCAAAGGCAAGGCCAAAGCTGTAGATAAAGGAAAATGTTTATCCTACAACGAAGACGGACAGTGGAAGAGAAACTACCTGAAGTATCTTGCGGAAAAGAGAGTGGAGAAAGAAAAACAAGGAGATTAGTCCTGAAGATTGCTTGCAGAAGAAGAGATAATTCTTCAAATTGTGAACAAGGGAGACTATTTTAGAAAAACCAGCGAGAGATCTTAAAGTTGTTATCAGAAGATAGACCTATGTACTTTTGTTAATGTAATGAAAGGTTTTTGTATCTATCTTTCATGAAGAACAAGTTGTATAAAAATATCCTTTTGTCATAAATAAAGTGTTCATTAACAAAAGAAGTATTTTAATTGTTCTACTACAGCTTCTATGTTAAAACCAATCAAAGTAAAGGCCGTTTTAAATATTAAGATATTTAAACAGCTTACAAATAAAAGATAACGGTTTCTTCAAGTACTTATCTTTGGCAAATAAAAATTTGGTCTCATAAGTCTTAATAAGATTAAGAAGAAAGTTAAAAGTGGTCATCTAAATAAGTTAGAAGATAATCTTTTAACATTATGAGTGTCTTATCTTTGAGATAAAATGACCAAAAGGTTTTTCATAAAGAAAAAATCTCAAGAGCCAAAGAATCCTTAGAGCTCAAACATTCAGACTTTTATGGTCCGATGAATGTCAAGGCATAAGGAGGGCATGAATATTTTATCAATTTTAGGGATAACTATTCAAAGGACAGTAATATTTACCTAAATCATAAGTTTAGAACACTTGAAAAGTTCAAAGTGTATAAAACTTATTAGGTAAACTCAGAAACTTCGATCAAATCGAGGTGGGGAGTACAAAAAATCTGAGATTTCAGGACTATTTGATAAAATTTGGAATCTAGTAACATCTCTCTACACCTAGTGCCTCGACAGGACGGTGTATCAGGAAGAAAAACAAAACCTTGTTAAACATGGTTTAGTTGTTAGATAAATTTTTTGCTTAGTTGCCTAAATTGTTTTGGGAATATGCAGTAGTGACTGTTATATATTCTTTTGAACATCATTCCATTAAAGAAGATTATGAAACTCCATATGAGATGTGGAGAGGTCATAAAGGCTGTTTATGACTAGTAAAGTATGTTTACATATTTCAAAATTTGGGAAAGATTAGCATATATGTTAGTGTCAAACCCTAAGGAATTGGAACATTGTTCAAACAATATGCTTATCTTTAGGCTACCCAAAGCAATATACTTCATTAAATTAAGTATTTGTAATTGACAAGTGCTGATTTATGTAAAGAAGTATACATGAGAGATCATCAAATATTGTATCAAGTTTCCATAATAACAAAAGAAAATCAATAAAAGTTATTGATTATGCTGACCCTAAAACAAGAGTTGTTAAGACAAGTTAGGTGCATCTTACTTAAAGAGTTAAAAGTGTCTTGATGTAATGGGAGGGTTGTATGACAGCCTACCCACAACATAAGTTTAGTCGAAACTCGAGCCACTAATATTTGATATTAGCGTCAAGAAGCAAAAGGCTCTGGGTATAAGATGCCTTCTCCATTTATTAACAATTAAGAAGCCCACTGTATACTGATATGTTTATAGCAATCATCTCGACTAAAGTGTTCGAGAATCACCTTAGTAGGACTGGGACTACGAAGGGGATAAATGTAGGGCAAATGGGACAAAAACCCATGCGTATATGATACCTAATGAGGGCATATGATGCCCTAGTTTATGTATTTCTCTCTAAAAACTCAAAAGCTCAACATTATGTTTACATATGTTTGTCACTACTAGAGTTTTAGTCCAAGTGGGAGTTTGTTGGGTTTTATATCCTAAAACTCGTGGTTTGTAAACAATAAACTTATTATATTAATCAATATGGATATTATTTATGATTGATTCAATAAAGTAGTTATTGAATATATGAATTGCTCATTTCGTTTTAGAAATAAATCTAATAAACTTAAGATCCATGGCTATTACATGAGTACTTGAACTTTATGTGAAAACATAAGAGTGGATCTGTAGGAACTCTAAATATAGAGGATTTATAAATGGAAGTGGATCGCCCAAACTCCATTGTGAAAGAACTCATACATTCCTAGTCATACTAAACAGATTATGCATCAAATCATAAGTTACAACATGCTTCTTGAAATAAATACAATGATTAGAGATATAATACCTTTGAAGAACACTTTCTTCAAGTATATCCCTCGATCAGTCGCGAATGCAACAAGCAAGAACTCGTTCTCCCTCAAAAACCAACAAGTATAAACTTGATCCACAAACAGATCTGGACACTACCACAAGATTGCCTTGGTATACTTGGTATGAGATTCCAGGAGTTGTGGGCTCTGATTTATTTTGGTTTGAGGGAAGGATTGGAGTGAAGGAGGAAGACGATAGAGTAAGCGAGTGAACTACCGTGTAGAAGATGAAAGTCTATCGTATAGACTGGATGCTTGATCGTTTAGAATCACAAGCTATCGTCTAGTAAACTCGATGCTATCGTATAGTCACTCGATCAATAATAATGTAAGCCATCTTATCGAATGGTTAGAAAAACAATTTTCATCTTTATTCCACTCATTTGCCATAAAGCCGTATAACCACCCACTAAGGTTGGTTATTGAGAAAAAGAAATTTTAATTATCATATAATTAATAAATTATAAATAAATATAATAACTAACTTATCATATTATATTTATAACCTATAGTTTTAATATTGCATCATATACAATATATAAACCATAGTTCTTTTTTTTTCTTTTTTGGCATTAATATAAATCATATTTGTTAGTATTGGTAACCTAATTCTCTCGATGGTTTCGTAGTTTGTAAACATCATGTATATATTTTTATTAATAAAATAAATGTTATTTTATATGCATTTACTCAAATTCAATAAACTAAGATCTGTGGTTGTTTAATGTAACTTAAGCATGTATGTGAGACATACAAGTGGATCATGCCTTAAGTAATAACCTAAATGGTCTGTAGTATAAGGATAAATGAGGGATACTTTATCCTGGTAACACTACGGATACATCCCGCTTTGTAGATGTTACAAGTGTTGTCAAGTGCTACAAATGGTCTGTTTCTGACCATTCATATGAAGACATGCGAGCGGGGGTATCCTATATAAAGAGTTTGGATAAGATTGGACCACGAAATGATTAGTCTCTTTATATAATGCCGTTGATAATTGGTACTTACATTTCACTGAAATGACAATAGGTGACATGACCTTAATCCTGAGTGAGTTGGGAACTCTTGCCTATAAGGGCAGTCCTTTGATTAATATGGGTGAGAGTGGCTATTGTCAACTCAACAAGCCTACCATTTTGGGGATTCGTCTAATTGGGGAGCTGGGAACTCAACTACACAAGATGAAATTCACTCAATCTCTGAAGCAAGGGTAAGTGGGTAAATTACTCCCTTAAGGGCTGATTCTGGGTCTTGAACAATGTGACGCCACACCCTCTCTTGGCCCGAGAGGGGTTTAATCATAGTAGGACTATGATCTATTGTTCATTAGAGGAATCAGTGGTACTTAAGAAGTTAGATGTAACCATAGGGGCAAAACGGTAAATTGGTCCAACTGTACTTATGAGCGATATTCTATATCCTTTGCATAGAATAGCCTCGCTCGCATGTCTGATACATGAATGATCAGGATCAGATCATTTGTAGTACTTTACAACATTTGTAACACCTACAAAGCGACCATACTCGTAGTGTCACCAAGACAAGGTATCCCTCCTTATCCATATACTATAGACCATTTAGGTTATCACTTAAAACACGATCTATAGTATACAAATAAGGTTGGGTACCTTATTATGGTAATACTATCGGATGCGGTCCACTTTGTAGTTATTACAATCGTTGTAAAATGCTACAAACGAAGTGATCCTAATTCGTTCATGTGGAGACATGAGAAGTGGGGGAGTTCTATGCAATAAGTTTGTGTAAGATCAGACCAAGAAATAAGTCAATCCTACTTTATAACGTTGTTTACTGTTTAAGATGACTATTTTAAAGCGATAACCTAGGTAACTTAACCTTGATCCTGAGCTAACTACGAAGTCCTATTTATTCGGGATTATCCTTATATTTGCATGGATGAGGGTCGGCTCAATAGCGCAGACTCAAAAAGTCTCCCATTTCAGGAGTAAGACCGGGTAGATAGCTGGGGATATAGGGTGTAAGATGGAATTCACTCCTACCCGCTTTAGGGTTAGTAGAGAGGTTGTTTCTTTAACTGCTGACTCCGAGTTTTGAACAAGGGACCCCACCCTCTTGTTGACTCAAGAGGGACTCGATTTGATGATTGGATTTCAAACCAATTGTTCATTAGAGAATCAGTGGGATTTAAGAAACAAGAGGTAATCTCAGGGGTAAAACAGCTATTGACCCAGCTATTATTACGAACAACCTGTGTAGGGTTAACTTACTAATTATGGTTATATCGAGTGGACACAATATATCTATAGTGAGGGGAATGCAACTACTGGGCTTTAGTGGAGTGACCCGATAGTTAACGAATGATGGTTAATTAGGTTAAAGAGTTTAGTCGGTTAATCTCGGATTGTTGGAGCCCATGATCTGTAGGTCCATAGGTCTCCCTACTAGCTCACAAACGGAATAAACCTTAGAATAACGTGATGAGTTAATTTGAAACGTTCAAATTTAAATTAAGGGAATTAATAATTATCTGTGATATAATTACACGTTTAATTATCAAATTAAACGAAATTGGAGAATCGAATAACATTTAGATATGATTTAAATATTAATTTCATGAATAGAGAGATTCATGGTAGTGGAATTGGTATTTAATTAAGTTAATATTTGATATTAAATTAGTAGAATTAATTAAATCAGTTAAATTTAAAATTGAAATTTTGAATTTTTTGAAAATTCAAAATTAGAAAATCAATGTTTAATTTAATTTTTTGGAAAATTAAATTAAAATTGATTTTTTAGAGAAAATTAAATTAAAATTGAATTTTAGAGAAATTTCAAATAATTGATTTAAAATCATTTTTAAAAGAATTGATTTTCTAAAGTTGGAAAAACCACTTAAAACTTGAAGCACCTCACACACAAATTCACCAAAATCCACTCAAGATCTCAAGTAGGAGCTGTTTAATTGTTGTGCAATCTGATTGCATGAGAGTTTGGTATAAAACTCAAGTTTTATTTGATATTTAGGCCATGCAAACAGTGTTATTTAAACCAGTGTGTTCATGTCCAAAATTCCCTTGATCTAGCTTATTTTGAATCCCACAACTCAATCAAGTTTCTAGAGAATAGTAGAGAAGATCTTATGATAGTTCACATCCAGTTCGTGGATTGAAGAAAGTCTTCCAGGTATGTTGTTGAAACCCTTTTTCTATTTTATGAACCTGCTTGGTTTAATGTTAAAATTAGTGAATTAGAGTGCTTAATGATCATGACTTCTTCCCTCACTACTTCCAACAGTTTCAACCTAGCTTTATTGAGGTATCTTGGTTTAGGAGTCGATTGAGCGGTCGAAAGGTGAAATTTCCGGTGCATGGTGTTTTCAAGTGAAGAGGGGTTAGCCATAAGGCTTTGATACCAAAATAAGAAAATCAATAGAGGAGCAAGAAAAAGGAAGACCAATATTTAGCAGAGGATTTTTCTATATTGTATTTTCCTTGTCAGTCGGCTCAGATGGCCTTAGAGATTTATATACAACAAAACCCTAAAGCAGGGTCATAAACCAATTAATAACAGAAATTATTCCTTTTTGGATGGTTGGTAAGGTGACTGATCTTTTCTTCCCTCTTCTTCTTTTATTTTCTTAATGTTTCGTTGGGCCTTCCTCCTAATAAAGGGCTCACGACTCTCGGCTTTTGGCTGTGTTTGGTGTCGAGGCTTAAGGCGTTCGATTGTGTTCGGCTCAGGGGCAAGGGTTCAACGGGAAGGATTCGCGACTTTACATCAGTTCGGCTAAATGTTCTGCTGGGGCGTCGGCTGAGTCAAACGTGAGACAAAGAACGTTTGAAATCTAGCATCTCTGACTCAGTAAGACTCCACATTGAAATTTCGATCAGTTCTATGTCAAGTTTCTAAGATATTCTCTATTCTTGGCCTAATTTATTAATTTTTACATCAAATTGCTTCCTCATTCTTAGATGGATGTGAATAGATGTATTCTAGGCATGAAAATATCATGATTTGGAAATAAATTCAGTGTATTTCGCAACTTATTGGAAATACTGACAAAATCTTCCTTCTAAAAATGGTAGATTGGTGTTGAAGTTTTGTTTTTTATTTTATACACATAACTAGAGTTCATTGTCTTCTTCTTCTTCTTTAGTTTACTTTTCCTAAAAGATGGGAAACTGTTGTTATCAGTAGTGGAGGATAAGAAAAAGAACATTATATACGAAAACAAAAGTGCTTCAGTTTTGGTATAAAAATAAAGACCCTTCTGAGTTTTCAAATCACAAGAGAAGGAAAACAACAAATATAATCCTACATTCTAAGTCTTTTCTGAACTACTACCGTTTTCTATGTTTTTCTATATTTGGTCATGTAACAAACAAAAGCTACTGAGATGGATTTGGATGATATAATGAACACAAAAGGTGCTATTGTGTTGTTCTTTACCAAAAGAAAAAAATATACAATAATTCCTCTTTTAAATGAAGGATCAAACCATAGAAAGGAGGTGGAGATTTTTCTTCTTAGACTTATTTCTTTTACTAAATCTACTAAAGAACACAAATCTTGGTGTTAGATAGCTATAGATAGTGAGAGATGTGAGGATTTCAATCAAAATTCTTGATTTTGTAGTCGGTACCTGTTCTACAAATTTTTTATTTTCTTCTCTAAATTTGGAATCCGAAAGAAGATGATGTGCTTATTTTGAAAACCTTTTTGAATTTAGATTCTCTAAAAGAAGATGAAGGCTGATTGTGACTGTTGTTTTCAAGTAAGATGCTTAACTTCAAAATTGAAACTAAAACCATAAAATCAAGTTTGTAATATAATTAGCTTTCCTTTTACTGATTGACAAAAGGGTTATACTTTTAATTACAAGAATTATATGTTTTGTAATTTCCTTTTCCATTGGTGGTGAGAATTGCAAGGTTAGGACTTGAACATGTTAGATGGTTGTTTACTTGATGAAGCCATGAACTGCCTTTTTGTTGTCTATGATATGATGTTATTTGAATATGCTAGTTGTATATTTGGTGGTAGTTCTAAATATGTGATTTATTTTATGTTTTAGTGTGCTCGCCAAAAAGGTTACGTGGAATGTGGGTATTATGTGATGAAGTTTGACAGAGGTTTTACATTATCCGTATACTCCTATCAAGTCCCTTTTATGTCACTATTTTAAATTTTTATTTATTGCGAACTTAGTATTAATGAATTTATTGCAATATTTTTTTTAATTTATTTGCTTTGATGTAGTTTAATGCTAAGAAGCCTTTTACCTAAGAAGAACTCGTTGAGGTCCGAGTTGAGTGGACAGAGCATATCTCAAACTACACTTGATCGGATTGTATGTATATAGTGTCACAATATATATTTGTTTGGTTTTTACTCTGAACATTTGGTATCCTTACGCATTTTGTGCAATTTATCTGGTTGTCAAGTTGTCGGAGAGTTTTATGAAATTTTGTTAGAATATCATAGGCATTGTGTAGTTTTGAAACATATTGTGTAGTATTGTTTGGTTGTCAAGTTGTTGGAGATGTTTTTTTAGTGAAATTTATATAGATCTTATACGTTTTATATAGGTTTGAAAACATGATGTGTAACTTTATTGAAATTCAATTATGATTTGATCATCAATATTGAAATGATATAACAGATCTGTTTTCTATGAGTTTGTCTTTGTTTTGCTAAACATTTATGTGGAGAAATTAATCGAAAAGGAGGAAGAGAATTATTAGTATTATAAAAATCGTTTATGTAGGATTTTGGTTCCATATTTTTCTAATGATTTGTTGCAGGTCCTATCAGATATGATGTCAGTGTTAAAATGACATTGTAGAATACAATAATAATAGCTATTAAATGTCATCTAAACAAAACAACTTTGATTAGAATCAATGTCAGTTCCTAACTATCATCCATGACTCATATTATGTCGGTTACAAACTGATATCGTACCTAATCATTATCGTAATATGTATGATGGCATGGGCATGATGTCAGTTCCTAACTGACATCATACAAAATCGCCATCAAATGTCTATGATAGGATGATAGTTCACACTTACCATCTTAAATAACCGTCATCGTAGATATACAATGGCGGAAGACTTGATGGCAGTTTAAAACTGCCATCAAAGACAATCTGTCATCGTATCCAAAGATTTTTGGGTTTTATGCCCTAAAGCGTGTAGATAGTAAGTGTTATTAATTGATCGTCATCAAAAAAGAGTTATAGATGTTAATTCAATAAATGTTATTGTTTGTATAGTTTTCTATTTTGTCTTAGTAACCCTAAATCCAATAAACTAACATCCAAGGCTTCCTAAATGGTCTATAGTATAGGGATAAAGCTGGGTACCTTATCCTGGTAACGACCAACTTTGTATTCGATACAAATGCAATGATCCAACGCATAGGTGACATGCGAGTGGGGTATCCTATGCAATGAGTTTGCATAAGACCAGATTGTGAAATAGTAACCACAAGATGTAACACCATTAACTAGTTAGGTCCTTATTTCAATAGGATGACCTAGGCAACTTAGTCTTAATTCTGAGTATATTATGAACCCCTGTTCACGAGAGTTTGTCTTTTGATTTGTATGGGTGAGGGTGACCAGTTCATCGACTCATTATGTCTATCAATTTAGGGATAAGATCGAGTGGGGAGTTGGGAACATAATAATACAAGATAGAATTTACTCCTTCCCGTCGCCTTCAAGGTAAGTAGATGAGTGCTGGTTGGACCATAAACAGGTTGTTCGATAGAGGAGCACTGGTACTTAAGGAGTCAGAGGTAACCCAAGGGTAAAACGATAATTTGATCCAGTTGGAGTTATGAACACTCGTGAAGGACTAACTTGTTGTTATTGGTCTATATTTGTGGATATAGAAATATATCTGTAGTGAGAAAAGTGCAGTTAGTAGAGTGTGTCTATAGTGTTGGGATTGGTGTTCTAAATCTCCTTATAATCTCGTAGTTTGTAAATCCTATATAAACATATTGTTATTAATAAAATAAGGGTTATTTTATAAGCATATACTCAATCCAATAAACTAAGATCTGAGGTTATTTTATGTAAATTTAAACAATTATGTAGAGACATACATGTGGATTTTATTTAAATAATAACCTAAATGGTCTGTAGTAGAAGGATAGGTTGGTACCTTATCCTGATGACACTACGGATACGGCCTGCTTTGTAGGTGTTACAAATGTTGTAAAGTGCTACAAATGATCTGATCCTGATCATTCATGTGAATACATGCAAGCGGGGTATCTTATATAAAGAGTTTATATAAGACCGGACTACGAAATGATTAATCTCTTTATATAACACCGTTGATAATAGAGACTTACATTTCACTAGGATGACCATAGGTGACATGACCAGAATCCTGAGTAAGTTATGAACTCCTGCTCATGAAGGCGGTCCTTTGATTTATATGGGTGGGAGTGGCCAGATTGCCAACTCAACAAACCTACCATTTTGGGAATTTGTCTGATTGGGGAGCTAGGAACTTAGTTACACAAGACGAAATTCACTTGTTCCCCGATGTAGGGAGACCTATAGGTCCCTGCTAGAATTGGAGAGCTTGACTACATTCATGGAGACTTATAAGGCCCTACTAGAATTGCTTCATGGGTAAATTCATGGTACTTTCTATCTCTTAAAGACGATACTACAAATACGACTCATTTTATAATTGTTACAATAGTTGTAAAGTGTTACAGACAATGTGATTCTAATCGTTCATGTGGAGACATGTGAGTGAAGGGTATGTTATACAAAGAATTTGTAAAAGACTAGACCGAAAAATGATTAATCTCTCTTTATAACATCGTTAATTAAAGAGATTAACATTTCAATAGGATGACCATAGGTGACTCGACCTTAATCCTGAATAAGTTATGAATTCCAATCTATAAGGGCAGTTCTTTGATTTGTATGGATGAGAGTGGCCAGATTCGTTGACTTAATAAGCCTACCATTTTGGGGATTTGTCCGATTAGGGACTTGGAACATAACTACACAAGATGGAATTTACTTCTTCTCTTCTAGGAAAAATAGATGAATTGGTCTATTAAGAGCTGATTCCGAGTCTTAAACATTGAGGCATCATCCTCTCACTGGCTCGAGAGGGATTGGTTTATACTTGGACTATAAATTGTTTGTTATTAGAGGGATCGGTGGTACTTAAGGAGTTAGATGTAATTATAAGGGTAAAGTAGTAATTTGATCCAACTATAATTACGAGCAATTCGTGAAGGGTTGACTTACTGTTGATTGGTGATATCAGTGGACACATAAATATATCTACTAGTTATTATGGGTTTTTAATAGAGTGACCTACAGTTAATGAATGTTGATTAATTTAATTAATTAATCTCATATCGTTGGAGCTTCTAATATGTAGGTCCATTAGGTATCCTTACTCACTCATTAAAAATTAAACTAGAATCATTTAATCTTTGGACTAATTTGAATTATTCAAATTAAATAAGAAAATTAATTGTATGAGATACAATTAATATAAGTATATGGTTATATTATAATATAAAGTTAATTTTGAATGATATTCAAAATTATAGTTTATTATATAAGAAAAATAAGTATTTGAATAAGATTCAAATATTAATTATATGAATGAGATTCATATAAAACTATGTGTTAAAATTAACATGAATGAGATTGGTATTAAAACTATAAGTTATGTGAGAAGACATTATTTGAATATGATTAACATGAAATTAAATATATGATATTTAATTATAAATTAACTAATACTATTGATTTAATTAGATTTAATATATAAATTAAATCTAATAAAAAAATAACTCCCAAAGGGAGTTATTCTACGAGTTAGTGGATGGAAGTTTAAACTTTTCATCTAACTAACTTTCTTCTTCTCACATTTAAGAAAGAGTTCTTGGCAGATAAGGCATGGGTGTGTGCTTTTGGAAAAAATCTCTGCAAAATTCTCTCGATGAAAAGAAATTCTCCTTCGACGTTTTACAGAAACATTATTCTATAAAATTTCTCCCTTTCCAAGAAGGATCCCATCATCCTGATTCTAGTCTAGAAAATAGCAAAGAAGCCCAAGTGGTTGTTCTAGTTCATGGCTGTTTGTGGCTGTTCGTGTTCTTGGAAGAAGATTTGTGTTCGAACGAGTTTTTGACAATAAGGGTTATGTTGAAGAAAGTCTTCAAGGGTAAGTTATTCTTTATCCTATAATTAAAAGCATGTTGTAAATTTAATATGTTTATCCTGTATATGTTTACGTATTTTTCACTATTTTTGAGTTTTCAAAATGAAAAATACCAGCACGTGCATTCACACGCTTCCACTGAGGTTCAACTCCTTTAATTGGTATTAGAGCCATCTCGTGCCTCTATTTTTTTAAACAAAAATTAGAGACATCGGTGGGTGCTTTCTGCATTATGAATGTAGGTTTGCGAAATAGATGTTTTCAGGTTTGACACTTTAAAATGTTGTTTTTCACTTGAATTTTTTATTTTGACGAATCAAAGCAGATGGACCATTTTGTGCTGGAGCGTGAAGTAGAGTGTAGCGATGTTATGCACTATACTACAACATAGAAGGCTTAGCGCTATGACAATGATGCCTAGCGTCACAATTGTTGTGGTTGATGCCCTAAATCTCGTTGGGTCCTATAGTTTGCAGTGGTAATGTACAAACATTTTATTTATGTAATAAAATATTTGATGTTTTATTTCAAAATTAGTTGTATTAACTACAAACCAATAAACTAACATCTAGGGTTATCTTGTAGCTTAAACATGTATGCAGAGACATACGAGTGGATCATGTTTAAGTGATAACCTAAATGGTCTGTAGTAGATGGATAAGGTTGGATACCTTATCCTGTGACACTACGAGTATGATCCGTTTTGTAGGTGTTACAATTGTTGTAAAGTGCTACAAATGATCTGATCCTGGTCATTCAGTGGGGATATTCTATACAAAGGAGTTTGTATAAGAGCAGACCACGAAATGTTTAGTCTCATTATATAACGTCGTTCATATAGAGATTTACATTTCACCAGGATGACCATAGGTAACATGACCTGAATCTTAAATGAGTTGTGAACTCCTACCTATGAGGGCGATCCTTGATTTGTATGGGTGAGAGTGGCCAGATTGTCGACTCAAAATGCCTACCATTTTGGGATTCGTCTGATTGGGGAGCTGGGAACATAACTACATAGGACGAAATTCACCCTTTCCCTAAGTCGGAGCAAGTAGATGAATTGCTCTTTTAAGGGCTGATTCTAGGGCTTGAACAGTGTGGCACCACACTTTCTCCTGGTCCGAGAGGGGTATGATCATAGTTGGACTATGATTTATTGTTCATTAGAGGGATTAGTGGTACTTAAGGAGTTAGATGTAATTATAGGGGCAAAACTGTAATATTGGCTCAGCTATACTTATAAGCAATTTGTGAAGGGTCATCGTACTGTTGATTGGTTATATCCAATAGACACAGAAATATACCTGTAGTGTGACGAGTGCAGCTGTCATTTTTTAGTGGAGTGCCCGACAGTTAATGGATGGTGAATAATTTAATTAATTATTCATGTACTATTGAAGCTTCAAGCCGAGATCCCCTCGGTAACTCAATAGGACTAAATGAGAATAAATTTTTAGATTAATTTGAATTGTTCAAATTAATTGAGAAAATTAATTATATATGATATAACTAAGCTAAATTAATTATATATGATATAATTGTTATAATGTATTTGATACATTATAATATAAAGTTTATTTGAGAGGAAATAAATATTCAAATATGATTCAAATATTAATTATGTGAATGAGATTCATATTATTAAATTTAATATAAATGTAATTTATATTAAATGTCATTGATGAGAGGAAAAAAACTAAAAGTTATATTGTATATGATACAATATTAAAGTTATAGGTTATATGTTACATTTGATATGACATATAGTTTAATATATATTATATGATAAGATAGTTATCATATTAATATATATTAAATTATTTATTTAATTAAATATATTAATTAATATTATTAAATTATAATAAATTAATTAATGGGAGGGAGTCAACTCCCTCTCTTCTTTTCTCTCCACTTTCACGTAAGTGGAAAATAGTTTTTTTTTCTTCTAATTTTTTGATAATCTTCTTTTTGAAATCAAGTTGGAAAAAACAAAGGGGTTGTGTGAAATCTTTGCCTTCCTCTCTTCCTCTCAAACTTTCTCTCCTTCCTTCAAACCTCCAAAATCACCAGAGCTCTCACTTCTCCTAGATTATCACCAAAGAATACCTAGGTCTCTGTCGTGATGGTGTTTGAAGGAATCATTGAAGATAGTCTTCAAAGGTAAGGGTTTTTGAAGACCTAATTTATTCTTTTGAATTTTTTTAGCATGATCTATGTTGTATAATTAAATGCATGATCGTTCTTTTTCCTCTGTAATTATTTTCAATTATGAAAAATTGGGATTTGGGAGATCCGCTTCCACTTAAGGGGTGCTTCAATGTGGATCCTTTAATTGGTATCAGAGCCAGGTTGTTTTGATCCCAAATTTCATTTTTTTAAAAAAATTAATTTTACAGTTCTAGTGGGTCTTTAATTGCTACTTTCTGTTTTGATTCATGTGATGAATGGTTGTTTGATGAATGTTATTATTGTTAATGGATGTTTTGGGATAGGACATATAGATTTATGACTTTATTTCTTTACTAATTTGTTTGTAAGGGCCCATGTTTTGGGGCATAATATTGGTATAGAGTCTGTATTCGTTTTGTTGAGTCGTTTGTGGGTTTCTTGCTCGTTTTCTTGTAGGGACTAGTTGAATTTGGTGGGCTTTCTGCTTTTGTAAGTGTTTAAGTTGTATTAATGAAGAGTAACGTATAACTCGGTTAATTATTATCATTTTTTCTTAAGTTGATGATTGAGTATATTTATATATATGCATTTCAAGGTTTTAAGTCAGGTTAAGTAGGTTAGTAGGTAGTAAGTACCAGCAAGAGGGTTGGTAACTGCTGCGGTCACACCTCGTCGTAGGTATAAAGAGTAATCTGGGATGGGGTGTGACAAGTTGGTATCAGAGCATAAGATTTTGGGAACGAAGAGAGTTCATGCAAAAGTCCGAGTCTCAGTGTGAGTCCCTAGCATGTGTACTACTTAAGTAAGTAAAGAATGTAAAGAGGAAGTGGCAGGCAGAAAGCAGATGGGGATCCTGACTCTACCGCTAGAGGTTCTGAGTTAGAAAGGAATCCATATTTTAGAAAGGAAAAGAGTAGCAATCCAGCGGTTCAGAAAACGACTCTAAAAGGGGAGTCGAGCACCATAAGGGGGAAATTGGACCCTCAGTTAAAAGACAGAGTATCTGACATAACCGCTTAGAGATTGGCGAAATTTTTTTGGTCCAATTAGATGGATCCAAGTCGAAATAAGGCATGTAGAGGTAAAAGCCTTAAATATGATGACGTCTACAGGTACCACGACTTCAGAAGTCGCTGAAGCATGGTTAGAATTAACCGTCTTAAACATCTGCGAAGAGAAACATGCACACTAGTTAGTATATAGCTAATTGGAAAGATCTCACCCAATTAGTGGGGAAAATATCCACGTAAGAGGAGTTTGGCTGGGGAAGAGTAACGATGGGTAGGTAAAGGAAACCACCGGGCATTTCTAGTAGAATCAAATGATGAGGATGTCAAACTTCCATTTGTTGGATGGTCAGATATAGAAGGGAAAGGAGTTGCGAACCAGTAAAGTTTATGCGGGAAGAGTTTAAGATTTGCAGCTGGTTCAGATATTAGAACAGCAACAGGACGTACTGGCTAGCTAGAGGCTAGTACAATCAGGAAACTTTTCGGTGCTAACTAAAGTACGCAACGTTCAGTTATGTGTCACCGTGAAGGAGATGACTACCCCAGTCTAGATAGGTAAGTCCCGCTGAGAAAGGAATGTTCACAGCTAGTTGTGTAGCTCAATTAGAACGAAGGATGATTGTTAGACAGGAAAAATAGCTAGATGCCACTAAAGCCAAGGGCGGGGTTTTAGTGGAGTCTAACAGAGTTTAGCAGTGGAATGACCTTTTTTTCAGATGAAAGGAGGTGCAAGGGTCCAGTAGGGAACGGAGGAGTTTTTGGATGTTGTAACTAGTAAAGTACTTATTCAGAACCAGAATGTTTATATTTGTTGAATCCTAGTGTTATGCGAGAAGCAAGGATTATCGATCTTGCTACCTAAAAAGGGCACCGAATTTGCTGTGAGTTCGATCCTAGGTATAACAATCCCATAAGCACCGTTTAGGATGCTGTCAATAGAATTAGGAGAGCAAATGGTACTTTTACTGGGAATATTAAATAGGGAGCATTTTACACTTGGTATGTCACCTTTGGAAGTACCAATCCCGTGTATGGAAAGAGGAAGATGGTATTCTCGGGTTACGTAACGTTTATAGGTGGGTTAGGGAGACAATCGAGAGTTGGTGTGGATCATTCTGACTTAAAGTGATCTCCTGAAAATTCGAGGGGAGACTGTGTGCTAAGTTCATCGAGCATGACTTCTGGTTACATCAAGTTGGTAAAGTGTTTATGTTTTGCCAAAATTAATCTTATGATAAGGGTTGAT